>NW_020954091.1:339474-352593 GCF_900497805.2 Vombatus ursinus
AGAGAGAGAGAGAGAGAGAGAGAGAGAGAGAGAGAGAGAGAGAGAGAATGTTCATAGTTCTGCTCTTACTTTGAAAGTGACCTCTACTTCCAAGCTGCAATAATTTACATGTACCATTTTTATGAAAATTACCACACATTTCATTATAGTTATCTCTGTACATATTTTATCTCCTTTTTTATAGTATTTGAAATTTTCCAGCATCTTCAATACCGACATATTAATCATCAATGGATCAGTAATCTTGTCAACATTGATATTCTCTCCATCAGTGAAGATTAAAAAAGAATCAAAATTTCTCATTCAGTTAAATTCTTATTCACTGTCTCTTATAAAAGATGATGTCCTTAAGGATAAGTGTCATGTCTTATTTATCTTTATGTGTCTTACTCTGTTACAAGAGCTCCTTTATACCATTGGTGAGTTCCTCCCATGTGCTTCATTTTGCACAGAGGCCTAGGCCAAACAACCTTCATTCCCTTCTCTGTGATCCTTATTTTCTGAACTTTACCACCATGCCCCTATACTAGCACCTTTAATCCATGCCCTTTCCTTTTCACACAGATTTTCTCTGTTGTCTTACTCCTTTGGAATGTAATCCTCTGGAGGAACAGACTTACTTTTTGCTTGAATTTGTATCCCAGCTCTTAGCACAGTGCCAGTACAATTGGGAAACACTGTGTAACATATACACATTGTTTTGTGTAAGGGTGCCAATCACCAAACTTTGTGCATTTTATGTGTTCGTGACATATTTACTGAGTGAAGAAATGAACAGTAACTGACAAAACCCAAAATGATGAACAAATTATCAGTTATTGTTGATTAGATTCTTGTTCCAGATTTTATATAAAATCTACACAACAAAAATATAATGTTGAAACTACAAGTATCTGATAAGATTAATATTGTACTTTTCCAGTGGTCCTTCCTAGTCCTTCCTCTCAAAAGATTATACAAAAGGTCATTTGTGGCAAATCTTTCTTATTCTTGAAGTTCTACTCAGTGACCTGAAAGTAAAAATGCTGCCTATCATATCCAGCCAAAGTCGAGCCTGCTTTTCCATGTTTTGTTTTTTGCTAACTATGCACCTTTGTAGAATCCTTTTAACTGCCCTAGTAATGATAAAGTTCTTAAAAGATGCACTTATCACATTCCCATATAGAAAGTTAACAGTTTAAACTTAATGAATATATTACAATTTCTCTTTCATATTTCCCTTCTTATGTGTCTCAAGTCTCATATTCAAAAGTCAAATTTTCTAGTACACTCTGGTCTTTTCATCAGAAATGTCCTCTATCTTATTAAAAATCCCTTTTCCCTAGAAGGATTGTACTCAGTTTTGGTGGGTAGATTATTCTTGGTTGTAATCCCAGATCTCTTGCCTTCTGGAATATCATATTCCAAGCAAGTTGTTCCTTTAATATGGAAGTTGCTAAATCTTGTGTGATCCTGACTGTAACTCCACAGTATTTGAATGGATTCTTTGTGGCTGCTTGAAGTATGACCCAGAAGTGGATAGAGGTAACAAAATTACCAAATGGCAACCTGTTCTGCAGCCAGTGCTAGCACAGTGATCCCCTAAATCTCTTTCTGACCAGTTGCCAGATCTCCTTGCCCCCTCTGGCTGGAGAACTTCTGAAGTTTCTGCTATTTCTGTCACCATCACCTACTCCCATCCATGGTGTTTCATCCACGTGAACTCAGGGCCAGCTTTCACCTTCATGTCACAGATCTCTCTTTCTGACCTCCCATGTTATCATGGGGTGGAATAATGTCTCATTTTGACCCTAAGTTGGGTCTACCACTGCATAATTTGATTTGATGTCTTCATTAAAAGTTGTTTAGAGAGGAATATTGAGAGACGTCAGTGGAATGCTTTCTCTGCCCTGCCACCTTTGCTCCATCCCTGCAGTCATATTTTGATTTTTAATTTAGAGTGTACCCAATGGTAACTAAATGAGAGAATATGTACTATTTATTTTTTTTTGGAAAATTGTATCTTAATCATAAATGAAAAAACTTCTTTTTTAAATATAGAACTTGGGTAATTCAAATACTTCTCATTTAAGGGAACAATATTCCATCAT
Source organism: Vombatus ursinus (assembly GCF_900497805.2). Lineage (NCBI taxonomy): Eukaryota > Metazoa > Chordata > Mammalia > Diprotodontia > Vombatidae > Vombatus > Vombatus ursinus. The sequence goes on from NW_020954091.1 coordinate 341,565, forward strand.
TTATGTGACTGCAATTGCAAAGGATAGTTCTATCCTAAAAATTAGGCAATTGAAATCCAGATGTTTATTTAGAGACATGCAGCAAATCAAAGAATGGTAAGACTGAAACTGCCAAATTTAGGAATTTTCCATCTGTGCTCAATGCACTAGAGAATATAATTCTACCCACATGACCATGACAAAAGGTAAAGAACTCAACAAGTTAATACCCCCAACAAGTTTTGAATTAATGCTTTTTCAACTGAAAGTTTTTTTTTCTTCTATTTTATAAATGTTAAACATTATGTACTCTGACAAGTAACACATTCTGATATTCACAATAATTGACACTGGAGGATGTAAATTAAAATTTTGATCTAGGTATCACATAGGCATTGGTACAGGCCATTGACATTACCACATCCAAACAGCCCAAGGGTTATATAAAACAGAAGCAAGAACCATATCTTTATGAGAAAGTATATGGAAAGCCTGGGGCTTCTGTCAAAATATCCTTGTGAGGCAACATTTTCTGGACCATCTGTTTCATATGTTTTGAGACTATGTCCCTTATTCAGTAAGTCCAAAGAAAGTTCCACAAAGTAAATGGTAAGGCTAAAGACCAGCACAATTTCAAACTGTTTTTCAATATCATATCTTAAAAATGTATAATATATCATGACTTCAGTGTTCTTAGTATTTTTTAATTTGTTTTTTGGTCTGGATTTTTGATCTTGGGGAGGGACATAATATAATGAAATATTAAAGAGGAAACTTCTCTACCACCACAGATAGACAACCATTTTGGGATTTAAAATCTTACAGTTCTACTTGGCTACTTGGAGTACTAAGTGATTGAGTAAACTAACCGGGGGCACACAGCAAGTATGTGTCATTTTTGAGACTTAAATTCATGTCTTCTTAACTCTGAGGCAGGTTCTCTATGCATTATGCCATGGCAATCCTTATTCTATCATTAGAATAAAATCTTTAAAAATGCCCATGACAATTGTTTACTTACACAGGCCATGTCTACAGTGGATAAAAACTAGAAAAAGAAGGAAGATAAAATGAAATAATCTATATAAACTGTTTTCTAAATCCAAAAGTATGTTATATAAATGTTAGTTATCATCATTATAAATGTTAATATTCTAACAGCTATTAAGCTCCCAAACTCTTTTATTTCACTATGAAATTTGGACCTTATGATAAATAAATGTAAAAGGCAAACATTCTCAAATAGCATCACTTTATTAGTCCTAAATTAAGTTCACTGTCTTACATGATCTTCTATTTTAGCCCAAATCTAAAAGATGGAGTTAAATTGGCAAATAATCCAAGCACTATCAGAATTGAATGATTCACAGTACTGTGCAAGCACTAAATTTGTCCACTGTACAATCAGTAGCACCTCATTTACTCAGTAGTCAAATATCCTTCTACCTTAACTATCTGTCACACCACCAAAAAAGCAAAAAAAAAAAAAATTAATGACCTCTGAGCACATGTGCACACAGACTTATGCATTTGTACACACACACACACACACACACACACACACAAACACCCCAATAACTTACAAAGTTCATGAATTTTATTCCAAAACAGAACTCTCTTTAGAACTGTTATTCTGACATAGAACTGAAACAGATATCAGAGGTCTTCTAAATAAATGCTGTCATTTTATAGACGATGAAATGAATATTCAAGGAATTCAGTGAGTGGTTCGATGACACAAAAGTAGTAATTCTAGAGGGAAGATTTAGTCCAGGTCCCTTGACAGCCTTTATTTTTGTACTATACCACATGGCTTCTTACAGACTATTAATTAAAAGTTCCTTAAAAAGCAAAACTGACTGTCATAGTAGATTGAAGAATGGCCTTAGCAGGAAGCTATATGCTCATGTCCTGACTGATTCATACATGCTTTGTAGCTAGGGAAAAACCATCCAATTTTCAGTTTCCCAGGTAACTCTCTGAGACTATAAATGACCTGACTGGAGCCAGAGGTGGGAGTTGCCAGTCTAGGAATTGCCCACACAAATAAAATCATATGTTTTGACCCCCAAAATAAATTAAAATAAAATAACATTTATTTAACAAATGCATGTGGTTACTTTGTTAGAGCGAACAGATTATCAGTAACCACAGTTAGAGAAAACAACTGAGAGATGCTCATAAAATATCAAAGGAAGAAAAGTTCCAGTAGAACCAATGAATAAAGCCATAGGGGACAATTTAGTGAAAAGATAAACTAGTTCTACCAATCTCAGTAGTACAGAGGGCAACTTTGTAATGTAGCAGAGTATAGTCATATAATATAATAAATTACTACTATATGTCACCAAGAAAAGCTTCAATTGTTTTAATGTAGTTTTTATTTTTTTTAATAGAGACAGAAGCACCAAGGATTATCCCCCAATAGTCAAATAATATGACAGAATAGTTCAGAAATGAAGTACAAAACTAGTAAAATAACTATGAATAAGTACTCTAAATCACTAATAATTAGAGAAATGAAAATCAAACAAGTCTAAAATTTTATCTCACACCTAGGAAATTGTTAAAGATGACGAAAGACAGACAGTCATTGTTGAAGGTGTTATGGAAAAATCAGCACACTGATACATTTTTGAAGTTGAAAATTGATCCAATCACTTTGGAAAGTTATTTGACATCTTGCAAGAAGAGTGAAGATACTTTTTTATACCCTTTGATCTTGAGATCCTACATTGTAGGCCATTTATCCAAACGAGACCAAAGGCAGAAAACAGTCTTTTATTTACCAAAACATTCATAGCCTCCCTCCACAGAGGGAGCAGAGAACTGGGAGAAGGAGAAAGTTGATTGCTTCAATAGGGTATGGCTGAACAAATTGTGATGTTTGAATATAGTATAATGTTATTACAACATTAAAAAATGAGTATGAGGTATTCAGAGAAATTTAGGAAACCTTAAATCATCTGCTACATAATCAAGTAAGCAAAACCAAGAAAACATTTTAAAAATTACAATTAAAAAAGTAAATTAAAATAACACTAAAATCAAGCAAAATACTACTGCATTACAATGACCAATACTGACTAGAAGGGAAGAGATCAGAAACTACAACATTCTCTTTTTCTGGCAGAAGACTATGGGCATAGAATGTTCCAGACATTGTCTGATATTTTGATTGATTTCCCTATCTTTTTTTTTTCTTGTCACAAGTGAATGCTTACTTGGAAATGGGAGAGGAAACAGAGGTGAGGGGAAAGAATACACACAAATTATTTTGATATAAAAATGAGATGTGTGAAACAAGTTTTTTTTAAAGTTAGGGAAGAATAAAACTTAACTCTGTTGTTGAAATTGTTTAAATTATAAAATGATTTGTCATTTCAAAGGATGTAATCAAAATTATCATCCATAAATATGCATATATACATGTAATATATATATATGTTATGTGACTATATATGTTATGTGTATATATATAGAATACTCCATATGTACCTATACAAATGCACGTATACATTCAGGTGTGTATATATAAACATATTCACACACAAATATATACAAATCCAAATATATTTGTTTCTCAAAAACTTCAGTGTTGGAAGATTTTTAGTGGTCATCTAGTCTAACTCAGAAAATGAATGTCCTATATAATCTACCCATTGACAGGGTATTCATTTTGTACCAAGGCAGTTCCTTCTTCTTTTGAATAGCTGTAACTGTTAGGAGGTTTTTACATATGATAAATTTTCCTCTTTTTAACTTCCACTCATCTTCCTAGGCCTGCCCCCTCAGTTCAAGCAAAATAAGCTGAATACTCTCTTTTGCATTACAATCCTTCAAATATTTGAATAGTACTATTATGCTTTGTAGGAGTAACACTTGTTTTATGAAGGTTAGGAAGTTTTTTCAAGAGAGCATGGAGGATAACTTGATTCCTTGCTGTGTGAGGTGAAAAGGAAAAAAAAAAAAAGACCCAGTCTAATTAGGTTGAGAAGCTTCACCAGTGATCTGTGCTTGGCTTGAACTCTTCGATATTTTTATAAGTGATTGTGATAGAGGCATACATGAGGCAATTATTAGATTTTAAGGGTCTTTGAGATGAGAGTAGAAGTAACACATTGGATAACAGGATTATAAATGAAAGGTCTAGAATATTTAATTTTATCTGATAAGATGAAAGGTAGACACAAGAAGTGGAGCTATAATTTCTCTTATCTCTGGGAACTTCCAGTAAGAAACTTCCTCTATTGGTATCTTATCTTATCCTGCCAGGTGATCTTCAGAATCTTCCTAAGATGATTTAAATGGAAGTCATTCAGTTTCCTCGCATGGTGCTGGTATGCTATCCATGTTTCACATATAACATATGAATATATATATGTATGTATGTATGTATGTATGTATTTATAATATACGCACCTACATATAACAATGAAGTCAGCACAATGGCTTTGTACTCCTTCAGTTTGGTAGTCAGTCTAATACCCCTTGTCTCCTACATTTTCCTTCTGAGCCTCCCAAACACTGAGATAGTTCTGGCAATGTTTGAGTGAACCTCATTATCAATGTGTACAGCCCTGGAAGGTATACTGTCAAGGTAAGTGAACTTATCCACAGCATTCAAAACCTCCATTTGCTATAACAAATGGTTCCATATATGGGTGGTATGGTGCTGACTGATAGAATGCCTGTGTTTCCTTGGTGTTAATTGTTAGACAAAAAGTAGCACAAGAAGCAGAGAATTGACCCATACTTTGTTGTATCTCAGTTTCAGAGGCTGCATTGAGTGCACAATCATCTGCAAACAGAAAAGCATGCACTTATACTTGTGTTAGAAAGATTCTGAAGATCATCTGGCAGGCTAAGACACCAGACACTGAGGTCCTTTCTCAAAATAAACTGCCAACCTTTCAAACTCTACTGCAGGGAGCGCAACTCCAAAGTCCTGGACACATTGTTCAAGTGCCAAACATCCACTTGACTAAAAGACCATTTTTTGGATGACTCACACAGAGCAAGCCAGTCAGAAGAAGCAATACAAGGACACTCTCAAGGTCTTTCTGAAGAACTTTGAAATTGATTGTGTGACAATGAAGACACTGGCACAGGACTGACTGCCCAGCATAGCTTGTCATTATCAGAGAAGGTGCTGTGCTTTATGAACAAACCATAACTGAAGTAGAGAAATGTGAGATTTAGAGAAATCTGCCCAAATGTTCATATGGCTTATTTGCGCCTTACCTATACTAGAGCAGCCTGAGCTCACTCTGATCTGATCAGCTACAATTGGACACACTGTAACTTGACTCTAACACAGTGATGTCATTTTCATCCTCTTACACAATGAAGGACAATGAGCATCTCTACTAAAGACAGTGGAGGAATTCCTCTGTAACTTATAGTCTTAGTTGTCTAGAGAACTGAGAAGCTAAGTTGGCACCATAGTGCCAGGATATGATAGAGAAGGCACCTGAATTGAGGAATTTCTAGATTGAAGGCCAGCTCACTCTCTGCTATAACATCCACTTCCTCTCAATATACAATTTACTGTGAATAATTATAAAATCTTACATTTTAAAACAAAAATGGAATGATTTTGAGTGAATAAGTTATTCTACCATAAATATCCAAATTAGAAGTATATGTATAGAATGATTTTACATATGTGTGTGTGTATGCAAACATATACATAAATACATATGATGAGGTAGAAAACAGTGCTTGAAGCAGATGGAGCAAGTAGGACGAGGTAGGAGATAAGATACAGGATGTGACCAACCAGAAAAGTGATGATAGAAGACTATGCATTGAAACCCCCACTGTGGACTTAACCTATGTGCTTTCACAAAGCACCCTCAATTCCAGAACAACTCTTATCCCCATTGTCTGCTCTCTTTCTTATCATATCAAGACTACCTGATATCCCAGGCATTTTGGAGCCATGCTTGCTCCTCCCGTTCTCTTGTCCCCTTTCCTCTATTAACTAAAATTGTATTTAAACCACATCTTTGACCTGCCTAACTACATTTGCCTCCAACAGGAAGCAGGGGCCGCTCTGCCTCACACATGGAATAGAGTTCATTGGGGCTCTGCCTACAACTGCAAATGCTTTGGTGTTTTGTCTCATGTATGATTGCATTCCTTGTTTTGTGAATTTGTTTGATTGCAATTATATTTTTTAATAAAACTCAATTTAGCAATGAATAGATATACCTGTAGATTACTTATTGAAAATATTTTTATTATGGAAAGACCAAAAGTAATAGTAATTTCTGTGTTGTATATTTATATATTCACATAATAAATACAAATAAATAGAAGATATGATCCTTAGCACAATAAAAACTTTCTTATCAATTTATATTTGTTAAACTTCATGTCAGTAGAAAATGTATACATAGAAAATATTTTGTTGAAGCAACTATCAATCTAGTACTAAAATATGTAGTATACTTAAAATAAGTATGCCTGGACTAGGAAATCATCTGAACTATCAATTATCATTTATCCGATTTGATAATGTAACAGATTGACTCTTACAGGACTATTTGCATATGTATTACACCAAATATTTTCCATGTATTCTCTTGTTTAAATTTTCATTTTTCATGTTTAAAATCATTAGCCTCATTAGTTAGTTAATCTAGAAATAATATACTGTACTATTGTGTTATGTAACACTATGAGGCACTAGGTGCACAGTGGATAGAGCACTTGACCTGGAATCAGGAAGATTTGAGTTCAAATCCAGCTTCAAATGCTTCCTAGCTGGGTGATCCTTGGCAAGTCATTTAAACTAAGCCTCAGTTTCCTCATCTGTAATATAGGGATAAAATAGCACCTGTCTCCCAGGGTTGCTGTGAGGATCTAATTAGACAGGATACATGAAGTACTTTGCAAATCATAAAGTACTATGCAAATTATCATCATTATGTAACAATAGATGTTAATCTAAAAGTGATATCCATGGTGGATGATTGTATTATTCTGGGTTCTCCTAAATTCTCTTTTTTATGGTTTCCACTATATTTAAAGCTCACTACAGGGATCAAGTTTGTCCATTCTTACAGTAGGTGGTCAGTGGTATGGTATGATTTAATACCCTAACCTAAAACATTTATTTCCCTGTTGATTCTTAGAGTTCTACCTCCTTAATAATGAAAACACTAAAAACTTTGAGAATTTTGGGGCAAATAGGAAGTTGGTTCTGCCAAGTGTAAATGGAGGCAGAAAGGGAAGGCAACCAATGAAAGGACAGTCCCAAATGCCTTGCTTCACAATTTTGCCCAAGACTTAGCTTTCTCATCAGTTGGACCCCTTTAGAATGATAGTCTCCCTGAAGACAACATTGAAACAAGAGATGGACCACAAACAATTCTAGCAGGCTACAAAAGAAGAGTAGCCACAGACCTTTCTGCAGGGACCTTGAGTCTTAGTACACTGGCAATTTTATTTTAAATGGGTCTTTTTGTTGTTGTCATCATTAGGAAGAAGAATTGTGAAATGACAAAGAATACTGCCTTCTAGCAGGGAGAGAGCGATGATGTTTCCTTTTTGTCACCAAACAGGGCATTTAATAGAGGCTTTTGCTAACTCTTTTGAAATGCTATTTATGCTTGCTGATTCTGTGTAGTCACCTCTGGGAGGTAACAGCTGGTAAAGAGTCAAACAATGTAGATTAAAGCTCAGATTTGCCTTCCAGGAAATAGCCTTTGTTGTGTTTTGTTTGTGATGCCATCTTAATTGGCCTCTTGCAGATGTCCTGCACTCTCCTGCTGCATCATCACAAGCAAACTGAAGTGGAAGATTAAGACTGTTATTCAGGGGGAATCTTATTTTTTTTATAGTCACCTGACTCTTTGCCTGAATGATCTGGATAATTTCTTCAAATCTGAGTTGGTTTTACTGTGGAAACACAGTATGTGTCTATACAACCCCAAATCCTTGATCAAAAAATTGTTGAACTGAGATTGTGCACTGCTTGAATGACTGAATAGGACAAGTTGTACTTTGGAGAGGCTCACTCTTAGAGCAAAAGCTTATTGAGAGAATAGGAAGCTAAAATCCTTAGAAACAAGGTAGATTCAGTAGATAAAAGGCTCACAAATTCTCCCAAGTGATCAGAACAAATAACAAAGCTCACTATAGAAAGTGTCAGATATATCTAGCAAAGTTTTTTATGAATTTAATGGAATAAAAATGAAGTTGGAATTAGAAAACCTAGAGTGAAATGCCAGCCTTGACATAATGTTTGCGTAGCCTTAGCTAAATTACTTAATCTTTCTTAGCCCAAGTCCTCATTTAAAAAAAAAAATGAAGAAGTCTGAAAGAAACAATCTCTGGCAACAAACTATACTTGAAGTGGATTAAAGTTTTCAAGTCATTGTGATTATCTTGTTTTCCTTCCTTCCCCCTTTGCTTCCTTCCTTCCGGGCCCCTTATTCCTTACTGCTCCCTCCCTGCCTAGCTCCCTTTCTTCCTCCCTTCTTTCCTCCTTCCTTCCTTCTTTCTTTCTTTCTTTCATTCCTTCCCTTTCTTTCTTCCTTCATTTCTTCCTTCCTTTCTTCATTTCCTTCTTTCCTTCACTATTCTATACTTTATATTCAAAAGCACTGTAATCCTGAAAAGAAATACAAAAAAGTAAAAATTCATTTCCCCTTTAATCCAGGACAAGATGAAATTCTAGTTTCAAGATGAAAAACACCATGCCTTTTTTTCTACAAGGGTGTCTCTGGTTTTCTACGTGTTATGAATAGTTAAATCTAGATAAATAACAATTTTCCCCAGAATAATTGGCTTTATACTTTGCCCACTAGCTATAAACTATACTTTTAATTTACTCTATTCCTTATTCACTTTTTTGATGTAAATGTTCAATAGGGGTTTAATTCCTTCTCCCAAGTTTCCCCTTTTATCAGGTTTCTAATTACCTAGCCTAATTGCTCTGAACCTGTATGAGCTTGTGAGATTTTTTCAAATGGTTTTCTTTAATTATGATTCTTTAGTGAAGAAAATGCTGCTAAAACTTGTTACTAAAAACTCTCTAAAGAGGTCCGCTGGATGGATATATTGAACAGGCAAAAAGAGTCAGACTTTATAGTGAAATATTTAAAGAAAATAGTGTATAGAAAAGAGGTTATTAAAAAGTATTGTTGATATAGTTGATATTACACTAGGAATATAGCAGGCTGAGAGTGGATCTATCTATTTCATGGCAGAAAGGAAGAGTCTAAAAGATTCATGTTATAATATGAAGGCCATAATCTGCAACTTTAGGGTTTTAATTCATTGTTATTTTTAATGTGTCTTACTATTTCTTCATTATTATTTTTGTATCTTTTTCCATTCATTCTATATTGTAATGGTAGAATCCCTAAACATTTCAGCTGGACAGTTTCCATCAATCCTATAGATTTGGAATTTTGATTTAAGACCTTGTAGTTTAGGAGAGTCCCTTCATACATATATTCTAGCTTGCCAGCAAGGAGTATTGCCACTACCATTGTGGCAATGTGATTTCCATGTATGTGCTTGAGAACTATGGTATCCTGAACCTTATCAGAAGTCCTAATAATAGTAAATAATAGTAAAAGGGATATATGTACCAAGCAGGAAAATCCTAATTCTTAATGCCAACCCTAGAAATATATTTTATATACTTTGATCAAAACTTCAAGGATATATTTTCTTATTAAACCATAACCACCTAATTCTAAGATATGGGTTTGGGTGACTCCCCCCAGCCTAGGACCTTGGAACTAAAATGTGTGCCAAGCTACTCCTTTATCATCTCTTTGATATTCCTCCTGTATTTTTATGACCTGGTTATTCTGAGAGTAGAAACATGTTGCTTGACTAGGAAATTCTAATTTCAATTAATGATCTATCACCTCATCTTTTTAATTTTAGATTCCTAGTAATAATTTGCTACCTTCTTAAAAGATTTAAAAAAATTTTTAATCCCTTTAAATTTTATATAGGATCAATACATATTTTACAGACTAATTACATTCCAAGATTTTGTCATAGGAATTGTGTTGAAAGAGGTCTGCTCTAATCTGAGGCACCCACATCTGTGGAAGTGAAAGTTGACCACCACAAAGACAGTTAAGAATATATAGGTGTGGAAAAGTCTGCAGGGAAGAACAGGACTGAGGGTCTGGCAATATACCAAGGTCACTGACATACCAAATACAGAGGTAGGGAAAATAACTCAGGGATCCTGTGTGTGATCCTCTGTAGGATTCTGGTTTCATGACTGAAATCAGAAATTCTGTCTACCTGACAGGGGAGTGATAGTAGAAGTCAAATCCTTTGAGATATTTGTATATTTTTGATGGCAAATAAGGGTCAGAAGGGTGAGTTCCTGAACAGCAATAATGAAGGATAGAAAATGAATTATGATTCATTGTCATTTCATATTTTGCAGATCTTTCCAATTCATTTGAAAATTATCAAGGTATAGTGACATGAACATTGCAATATGATTCAGCAGGTCTGCAGTCTTGTGTCATCTCTACTATTTAAGTAGAATGAACACTAGATGAGGATTTTAGAAGAAGAGAAACATAGCATGGAAGAAAGTATTTTTGTTCCTAGTCTGGCGATGTATACCAAACTCATCTCGTCTCTGCCCCTTCTTAAATGGCGGAGTTGAGACTAAGATCCAGATTTTCTAAATTCTTCTAGGAAGTAGTTGTCAGATTTTGGGCAACATGTGTTAGAGAATACTCTAACATATGGGGCCCTGAATTAATGTCCCAGTCTACCAAGGCTAGTTGTAGTCCTTCCAAGAATTATGTGATTATTGATACCCATATTCTATTCTACCACACTGTGACAACGGGATTGAGTACACACACGTGCATGCACACACACAATACATATATACAAAATGTATGTATATATACATATATGTATATGTATGCATATATATGTATGTATGTGTATAGATATATATAATATAAATACATAATCATGAGAAACAGTTTTGAAAAAGTACTTGACAGCTTCAAAAGAAAAGAGAGATATTTGATGAATAAGAGGA
>NW_020954092.1:0-7856 GCF_900497805.2 Vombatus ursinus
CTCAAAACAATGGCAACAGAGTATATCCTAGTTTAGAATACTTTGCCATGCATAGTTTTCATGATTCAGTTTCTGGAAAGAGAAGTCTGACCAACTAGTCTCACAGGTAAACTTTGGGCTCATCACTCTAGTAAAGTTCATGAAATTTTAGGAATAAAAAGATCAGATCAAGCCTGCATTATGAGGAGCAGGAAGGTGATCCAGATGGTCTCATGTAAAAAGGATTCAATGTTTATGATTTTCATCATGGTCTTGAATTGTTTACTCACTATATGTTCCATAGAAATGAAATGTTAACTTCCATCTGCCTGGCAGGCCTCATGGGGTTCTATGATGCTCATAAGTAATGCAAATTTGGATTTGAGTACTTCTGGTTGTTTACTGTTCCACAGCTTTGGCCCTGTGACCTTTAACTGGCACACATGAATTTACCCACCATTTTTTGGGTGGCTGTAAATTTGCTTCCTATACTCCTGTTTTGTCTTTTTTTTTTTTTTTGGCAGCAAAGTTAGTACTGTGTGCATCCAGTCAACAGTCTATGATTGGAAGCGTGTGCTTTGTTAGAGTTGTGCTGTGAAAACATGTCATTTTCTCTGTTTTCACAAAAAAAACACGTTTGCCATGTCTGTGTTGTGAGCTAGATTTTACTACCTTGAACTACTTGAAATCCAGCCAGCCAAAAAAATTTCTAAGGGCTATGACCAGAGGGTTTAAAACAATAGGAAAGATTAATGAACTTTCATGGCTGAAGTAGTTGTTCCAGAAAAAGGACTAACTCCTACTTTAGGTTTTCTTGAGGAGATAAGGTCATTTAAAAAAAAAAACCTGAAAGACTTTTTTTTTGTCTTTTCAACATTAGCCAAGTTGGAAGTGCAGAAATATGGAAAAGTAACCTGGCATCAAAATATTTTGCTTAATTAACTGGGGTGGTCATAAGATTCAAAATTTGGGGGAAATCTGCCTTTGCACAAGAATGCAGAGTGAAAAGAATTTTCATTTCAGGAGGTCAATCAGTGTTTTCTTGGTTCTGCTTAGTTCACTATGAATCAATTCAAATGGATGTTTCCATGCATGGCCCCTCAGGGGTTTTTTTTAAGTCAACACCATTTGTTTTTATTTGCATTTCTCTTATCATTCATGATTTGGAACATTTTTGCTATGTCATTGTGAATACCTTGCAGTACTTTTAACAAGTGTTTGTTTTTATCTTTTGACATCTCTTGGAGTACATCTAATTTACAAATATCTATGCATGCATATACTTATATATATACATGTACTTATCCATATATATGTACATATATGTAGTGTGCTTACACACAAAGCACATACACATTTATGCACTCTAATGTGTTTGTGTACATAGATAAATTGCTTACTTCTGTTAAGAAATCTTTATCAGAGAAATGGGATAACACATTTTTCCCATTAGGCTATTTCTACAGGTGAATTAATGTTGTCTGTGTGGGGGCAGTTACAAGGTACAGTGGATAGAGTACCATCCCTCGATTCAGGAAGACTTGAGTTCAAATTTGGCCTTAGACACTTAACACTTACTAGCTATGTAATCCTGAGAAAGTCACTTTATCGCTTTGCCTCACCAAAAAAAAAAAATGTTGTCTGAAAGGTCTTAAGTTTCACAGAATCAGTTATGTCTTTTCTCTTTTATGATTATTCTCATATCTTGTTCAGTGTATGATATTTCTTTTATGCATAGCTGTGAGAAGTATATGATGTGTTCCTCATCTAGTTTTTAAAATAAGTATATTACAACCACAGTCATTTGGAATGTATTGTGAGTGTGGCATAGGGACTGGTCTAATCCTAATTTCTCTCAAAATACTTTTTTGGCTCTTCTTTTACGTATTTTCTTAATCAAATAGGAAGCATTTGACTAGGTACTTTATAGTGTCCACTATAGCAAACACTGGGTTATTGAGTTCTAGTGTTTCTGAATCTCCTTACATCCCATAGATCTACCACTTTATTCTTTTACTTTTAGGAAAAAATATATAGTTTGAGGTTTGGAAGTGCTTATTCTTACTTGGTCTTATTTCTTTGCATCATTTCCCTGGATATTCTAGAACTCCTTTTCTCCAAATGAGTTTTGTTGTGATTTTATCAAGTTCTCAAATGGGTCCTCTGGATTCTGTGATAATTTCTTTTGCAGCAACAATTCCTAGAGGGTTCATCACTGTGATTTTATCTGTGGCAATCTATTATGTTGTTCAGGTTCTCAGAGGCCAACCCAGTAGGAAATCTTCATTTTCTTCATTTCACAGTCCAGCATTTTCACATTAGCACTTCAACGATATTTTATTTCTTTTATTTTGATAGGTCTTCATTTTGGGGATGTTTTTTCCTTGTGCTCCAACATGTTCTTGCTTTCCCTAGAATTTGTATCTTTTACATGATGTTGCAGCTGAAAAAGAAACTTTTATATAATACATGAAATACTTACCTTTTCCAAAGGCCAGACTTCTTTCCTGAATCCAGGATTAAAAGGCCCATCTTCCAAGGCAAGATCTAATTTTTGAAAAAAGGCTTTCCACAATAGATTCCTTTTCCGTATGCCTTACATTGCTAAGGCAGTGTTGCTCAAAACTCTTCCTAAATGGTTCAATTACACCTTCCATTAAAGTGCTTCTAATGTTCGGTGGTGTTACTATTCTTCTCTGTCTCTATCCTCATCAACTTTACTTTTGGCATTCTTGCTGAATTTTGATTATTTTACTGAAAGGAACATTAGTTTAATCCTATGCCTCTCCTTAGAACATAGTTTAAGATCTGAGATTGCTGAATCTGCTTCCTTGACATTTTTTTTACCTGGTTTCTTTGAAGTCCCTGACCTTTTCATCTTCCACATAAACTTGGTTGTCATTTTTTTTCTAACTCAGTAAGATAATTTTTTTCAGTCATTTCATTGGGATGGCATTGAATAAATAGACCAGTTATATGTACAATTCTCTCTCTCTCTCTCCCTCTCTCTCTCCCTCTCTCTCTCTATTTCTTTTTTAATCCATGTGATTTAATACTAGTTCTCACATTCAGAAGCCTGCCACATTGACTGTGAAAACAATCTGACTTTTTTTCTAAGAAAGAATGTCAATCTAAACAAAAGAAAAATCCACAGTAAAATGCCACTGAAAAAGGCAGATAAACATCAACACATGCTTTGTCACATCTGGACTTAGAAGACTTGTGTTATTGTTCTAGCAGAACCAATCATTCATTGGGACTTCAGAGCCTGAGATTTTGTTGGGAAAGGAAAGGCCTTCTGATCAACAACACTGTTGTAGTTAGTACCTCAGTCTCAGAGAAAATATTATGATGGGTTAGTGATTTAATTTTGTTTTAGGAAACACAAAAAAGAGAAGTGGTGTCTCTTTTTATCCAAAAAAAGAGCAAGTCTTCCACTGTTTTTGACTTTTTTTTTCAATTGATAGCCTCTATCTGTATTACAGCACCAAACATGTAAAGGATAGAATATAGTTTGGATAGGAAAAATTTTAAATAAGCCTAAATGGTCAGAAAAAACTCAAAGCACAGCAAATAGGAGCAGATAGGATTCAGAATACTACTTTCAGACACTCTTCTAACATTTCTTATAGCCCTCTAAGAAGAATTTAATCATCATCATCATCATCTTTTGGAAGGCAATGAAAAATCAGTACAAATACCTTGCTGTTATAATCATCCTTGCTTTCAGCAGATGTCATATGTAGCTATATCAAATATCAATGTAGTTTACACAGTCCATAGTGCAATCACAGTAGGGCATTTTCCAAAAGGAAATAGTTTGGTAAAAATGAAGCACGTGCCTAGGAAGAAAGAATACTGGAACTCAAATTGTTTGGATCCCTGTCTGTAATGCCTACACAACTAACATTTACACCATGGAGAAAAAGAGGATGTGTTTGACCAGCTCTCTTTTAAGCCTCACCATGTGGAGAGATCTCTCAAAATAATACTCTGGAGACCCAGCATGTAAGACTTGAACATGGATGGGAATCATGAGGAAACATGTACATTCAAAGCAAAATGAATTTTACTTTTTTTCCTAGACATTTACCATTGAGGGTCTTATTTCTACTCTAAAAATACACTTCCATGTTAGAATAAGTTGTAAAACACATGTCTCCAATGAAGCATTTGCTGATGTCTATTCAGGGTTTTGAGACCTGTCACTTCTAGGATTTCTTCCCTAAATCAGTTTAAATTCCCTCCTAAGTATATTCTTGGCAAGAGGAGGGAGGAAATTTGTCATTTTAGAAAAAGGATACTGGTTTTCCCTACCCATGGACAATAAATATCACCTCAATTATTTAGATCTGACTGCATTTATATATAAAGCACTTTGTGTTCAGGTTCATTTAGTTCCAGCATCTGTTTGGGCAGGTATACTCTCAGGCATTTTACACCCTCTAGTGATTGTAAATGGCCTAAAAGAATATGAAGTCATCTTGCTGACACATGGTGTAGTTTTCCTATTTTTGTTTTTGGTTTCAATATATTTGAGCTCTCTCTTTGTCTGAGATCTTGATGACTACCCCTGCTTTTCCTACAGAATCAACTTTACTCCTGACCTTTCTTTTATCTTTGTGTGTATCTCATTTTTATAGGATTTTCTGAAAGCAACATACTTACTGTTGTATTCAAAATTTTAACCTACCAGCAGTTTCTATTTCATGGGTAGTTTTTATCCAATCTTGAATTCTTGTTTCCAAAGCTTGGATGTCCATCTTTATCAGATATTTACTACTCCATATTATCTACCTAATCCATTGCAGTGATCCACTACTCCACCTCTTAGCCAGCATCAGATTGTTTGGAGGATTCTTGCTTTTTTTCCCCTTTTCTTTTTTTAATTTGAAATAGAATTTGAAATCTAGCACTGCCAGGTCTCCTTTCTTCACTTTTCTCCCCATTCATTCTCTTGATATTCTCCATTGGTTGTTCTTCCAGTGAAATTTTGCTAACTCTACCCCACCCCCAATCTATAAAATGGTTCTTTGGTATTTTGACTGGTATGGTACTGAATACAAAAATGAATTTTGAAAGAATTTTCATTTGTATTTGATTGGGTTGGTCCACCCATGAGCGATTAAGATGTTTCCCATTGTCTCCCAGGGACCAAATGGGTATTTAGAGGTGAGAATATGCCCCCCTGCTCAGGAGGGGATGTTTGTGTGCTTCTGTCCTTACAGAATCCTTTCTCATTGGCTACCCATTGAGAAATGGTAAAAGGTAATCGGTGCCGGTTAGTTAAAGAATATTGGAAGAATAACAACTGCACATTTGATATTGAGGAGATGTTAACAGGGTGAATGACACTGAAAGGAATACATAGGAGCCCGTGAGTGATAATACTAGAAACCCCTCCCCCTCCCCAGCTATTCAGGAATACTCTAAGAACCCTAAGGAGCACAGTAACCACACTTTGAGGAATCAAGCTGCTAGTCCAAATATGGGGCTGGGAGAGTGAGTACAGGACCCTGAGCTCCACAAATCACTGGAAACAGCAGATACCCACCAATAAAGTAATGGCTAAATAAATTGTGACAAGTATAAACTATGTCAAATTGCTGGCCTTCTCAGTGGGGGGTGGGGGAAGGAGGCAGGAGAACATTTGGAACTCAAAATTTGAAAAAAATGTTAAAGTTATTTTTACATGTAACTGGGGAAAAATAAAACATTAATTTTTTTAAATGTTAAAATTAAAGAAAAATCTTTTCAATTGTTTAGATCTGTCTCTGTTCCTGTGAAAATCTTCTCATTGGCTTCTTTGGGCCTGTCTTGGCAGATAGACTCCCAATTATTTTATACTATCTGAAGTGATTTTCAATAGAATCTCTGTCTCTGTCTCTGTCTCTGTCTCTGTCTCTGTCTCTTTCCTGAGCTTAGTTGATCATCTAGAGAAGTGATGATGTAGGTAGGTTTATTTTCCATCTTGCAACTTTACCAAAGTCGTCCAGTGTTTCAACTCAGTTTTTAGTTCATTCTATACCATCTTGTAATCAGCAAAGATTGATGTTTTTTCCCCTCATTGCCTACGCTTATTCATTCCACTATCTTTTCTCCTCTCATTACTACAACTAACATATCTAATACAATATTGAAGGATTACAGTGATCGTGGACATAGTTGTTTCATCCCTGATCCTATGGGAAAAGATTTAGCTTACCTTCATGACAGATAATGCTTACATTTGGATTTAGATAGATATTACTTGTCATTTGAAGGAAAGCATGCTTTCTAGTGTTTTTTCCTGGGAATGGGTGTTGATTTTGTCCAAAGCTCCTCTCCTTTTATTTATTTATTTATTTATTTACTTATTTACTTATTTATTATTGATGGGGTCAATTATGTTGATATTTTCCCCTAGTATTGAATGAGCCTGAATGGCTGTCATTTCATCACTAGTAATTATAATTTTGGCATCCTTAAGTATCCATTCAGGAAACTAGTCCATAGTTTCCTCTGTCTGTTTTGTCTCTCCTTGCTTTAGATATCTGTGTCCTAGAAGGAATCTGGCAGGACTCCTTCTTTACCACCCCCTCCCCAATACAGTTTATCTTATGCTTTTGGAATTCATGGTTCTTTCAGTATTTGCTAGAATCTCCTTGTTCATCACATCAGTCTTGGGTTGTTTTGTTTCTTTGTTTTTGTTTCTGTTTTGTAGGAGGGAGCTAGTTCAATTTCCCTTGTCTAAGTTGGGGTTCTTTAAGTATGCTATTATTAAGTATTCTATTCTCTAAGTTGTTTTTCGAGGTGGTTTGTAGTTGTATAACTTCCCAATTCATTGGTATGTGTTCTCTGTTAGTCTGTGTGTGTGTGTGTGTCTGTCTGTCTGACTGTATCTGTGTGTGTGAGGCCTTTTAGAGACATTTTCACCTGGATAATGCTCTGCCTGGACCACTAGGTGGTGAGAATGCATAGAGCATGCTGGGCCTGGAGACAAGAAGACTCATCCTGAGTCCCAATCTGTGACCCGTGTCTATTTTCTTCACTAGAAACTGTTGGCCTGGGTTTTGCTATCTATAAAATGACCTGGAGAAAGATACAGCAACACCATGCCAGTATCTTGACAAGAAAGCCTCAGAATAGGGTCAGTTATGAAGAGATGACTGATAAAGGATTGAACACCACCACCACTATCAGCAGCAGCAGCAGCAGCATCCCTGGGCCTGGAGTCAAGAAGACTCATCCTTAGTTACAATCTGGTGACCACCAACATCCCAGGGCATGACCTGTCTGGGGAGGGCCTTCAAAATGAAGCAGAAAAATTCAGGCTTACACCAGAGGCAACGGGGAGTCATTTAAGGCTCAGGAGCAAAGAAGTCCCCAGATGAAAGTGGAGCTTCTAAGAAAATCAACTCAGTCAGGCAGCTGTGTAGACATGCCACCAAACAGAAGGTTGACAGCTAATGGCTCCCAGCATTCTTGTGAGAGATCTGAGGTGAGAACAAGGCTCTTTGGTACTAGAGTGGCTGGCATGGTATCAGAGACCACCCTAGTGCAACTTTGGCAATCTGAGGGGTCTTTTTTTAATCAGGTGTACTTCTGCAAATTTAGGCCATGGAGATGAAGGCCTGGATTATGGTAAAGTGGTGGTAGCAGAGATAAAGAGATAAAAGTGATGTAATAAGACTAGGTTTTCTCCACATAAGATTAATCTGACCATTTCACCTTTTCCTCCTAACTCAGTAAATTCCAGTGACTCCCTATTAGCTCCAGGATCAAATGTAGAGTCCTTTGGTTGTCATTCAAAGCTCTTCACAGCCTGGCCTCTTCCTACCTTTCCCATCTTCAACTTTACTCCCCTTCAAATGCCTTACAAGAATTCTGCAACCAAC
>NW_020954093.1:0-25749 GCF_900497805.2 Vombatus ursinus
ATGAGAAAAAATGCTTTAAATTTGTATTGATTAGAGAAATGCAAATTAAAACCATTCTGAGGTACCATCCCCCTCTGATCATCCACTTGATGCCTCCTCAGTCTGTGGGTCAGAAGCTCAGAAAGCAGCCACCGCCCTGGGGCTGTGCCAAGACTGGGACTGGGACCGAGCTTCTCTCTTACCAAGGTCACAGACTTTTCCTATTGATCTTCCAAGTTGTCTTTGGTGTTTGTGGGTTGAGAAGTCTGGAAACCTCCACAGCTGCCAGAGATTCAGTCCTGCTCCAGGTTCACTGAGGCCTGGTCTTTGCTTGCTCATGCCCCCAGGCTAAACTATGTTTCTCTCCCAGCCTGGCACAATAGACCTTTCTAATCAACCATCCAGGTTATCTTGGGCTCGAAATTTGTTTCATTCTGTCTTTTTGTGGGTTCTGCTGCTCTACAATTTGTTTAGAGCCATTTTTTACTGGCATTTGGAGGGGTTTGGGGGAGAGATCAAGCAAGTCACTGCTTTTACTACTCCATATTGGCTCCACCCCTGAACCAACCATTTGGAACTATGCCCAAAGAGCTATAAAACTGTGCATACCCTTTGGTCCAGCAATATCATGGCTAGGTCTACATCCCAAAGACAACAAAAAAGGGGAAAAGATCTATTTGTACAAAAGTAGTTATGGCAGCTCTTTTTGTGGTGGCAAATAATTAGAAATTATAGGAATGCCCATCAATTTGGGAATGGCTGAACAAGTTGTGATATATGAATGCAATGAAATACTAACTTTCTATAAGAAATGATGAACAGGTAGATTTCAGGAAAACTTGGAAAGACTTATATGAACTGATGCTGAGTAAAGTGAGCAGAACCAGAAGGACATTGTATAGAGTAACAGCAACATGTTATCAGCTATGACAGACTTGACTCTTCTCAGCAATATGATGATTCAAGACAGTTCCAAAAGACTCATGATGGAAAATGATATCAACATCCAGTGAATGAACTATGGAGTCTGAATGTAGATTGAATTTTCCCTTTTTTTGTTTGTTTGTTTTTCTTTCTCATGTTTTTTTTTCCTTTTATTCTGATTCTTCTTTTACAATATGACTAATGTGGAAATATATTTAGTGTGATTGTGCATATATAACCTATATCAGATTGGTTGCTCTCTTGGGGAGGGGGAAAGGAAGTGAGGGGGACAAAGAAAAATTTGGAACTCAAAATCTTCCAAAAGTAAATGTTAAAAACTATCTTTACATGTAATTGGAAAAATTAAAATAATATTAATGCAAAAAAAGAGTTTTATCAAATGTATGGGTGGATAGGAAAAGTTCCCTGGTGGTACAGATCTACTGCAAGCCCTGACTTGTGCTCCATTTCCCAAATACTCCATCTGTTTCCAGGTGATTTGTAATATATTCTGACAATAATATTTTTTTCATCTTTCAGCTTTTTGGGGCATGGTCAGTTCACCTAACACAGAAGTATCCTTAAGAGGCCTTTGGAGCATATCCAGATATCCTCACATAGAAAGAAATCTCTGAATCCCCTAAAATATGGGTGGAAATAGCCCCTTTGCTTGGATTCTTGTGTCTTTAAACAAATGAGATAGAGCCATACTTTCTTTTCTATTGTTTTTTTTTTTTTGAGCAATATTTCCTATTGGTTCCTTCCTGCTGTGTATTCATCCATATTATGGAGGCCATGAACTAAACTGGTGAGAAGGGAAAGAATTTTGTTCCCCTGCTCTACCTCTTCTACCCTGACTTTGAGAAACAGGCTGAGAATTACTTGTTCCAATTCTGGGTTATTTGCCCCCCTCAATTTCAGGTGCCAGAGGTGATATCTATTTGACACAGGAATTATAAACATGATGACCTTGTGTCCTTGGAGGATTGCTGATGGGGTAGTATGTCAACCAGCCCAGCATGTAAGTCCTGAGAAGCCAGGGTGCCTGGGACTCAAACCCAAGGAGGGTCTTGGACTTGGAACTGGGTCTGTGCTCTATATGAAGTGACCCAAGTTATAAAGCTAATCTTCCTCTCCCCAGAGATTGAGGTAGTAAAAAGGGGTGAGGGCATATACTATGCCTTTCACTTGCTGGAGGGAGTAATTTTGTATATTTGTTATTATACCTTCAGAAGTAAATATTTCTTCATAAAATCTCATCTGACTGTTAATGGAATTGGAGAGCAAATGACCCCTTCCTTTAATTGGGGAAATACCATTAGTAGGAGCTAGAGTCAGAGAACAGCCCTGAGCCCTCGTAAAAGTAGCAGAGAACCCTGGAGGTAGAGTAAAATCTAATCTACTTTCAGGCAGTAGGGGTTAGACTGGTCTGTGTTACATATTGTCTCTTTCTCTTTTCTCTCCTTATCTTTCTCAATCTAACTACTACATTAGATACTATTGACAATTATTGACCTCAATAATCTCTCCCCAATGGGTTTTCATGACACTACTCTCTCTTAGTTCTCTTACTATTTGTTTTACTTTTACTCAGTCTCTTTAGTTAGCTCATCATCTATATCATGACTCCTAATTTCACTATTCCCCAAGATTCTGTTCTAGGTACTCTTCTGTCACTCTACTCTCTACTCTTTGTAACTTCAGCTCCCATGATTACCTCTCATCTATAGGCCAATGAATAAATTATATACATACACACATGTAACATAAAATATAGAAGACATATGTATATATTGTGGAGACATGTATCACACATGATACATATATACACATATACATGATATATAATAGAAATGTGTGCTATATATGATACATATTCATGTACACACAGACATATGTGTGTATATTGCTATTATATGTACTTACAGAAAGCCAGTTCTAATCTCTTCCCTGAGTTTCAGTGACACACCATCAATTGCTAATTGAACACATTGTACTAGATCCCCCAGAGACATTTTAAACATTTAAAAAACTGAACCCATTCCTTCCCACTCCCACTAAATCCTCATCTTTCTCAAACTTCCCTATTTCTGTCAAAGGGTGTCATCATTTTATTTTTTTGGGGGGGTGAGGCAGTTGGGGTTAAGTGATTTGCCTAGGATCACACAGCTAATGTCAGGTGTCTGAACAGATTTAAACTCAGGTCTTCCTGACTTCAGGGCCAGTGCTCTAGCCACGGCGCCACCTAGCTGCCCCTGGTGTCATCATTCTTAAAGTGTATGTTGTGTTCAAGGAGGACTAGCACCTCTGGTGTGATGGCTTGCCTAGCCCTTTTCAGGGCCACTTATCTATCTTTGGTGTTCACCTTTCACTGTCACCTGTGGCTCCAAGAAGCTGTAGCATGCATAGCAGCCACAACCCAAACCATCTCAGCAGATGCACTAAACCAGGTTGAGAGTAACCTACAGGACTCAACCCTATCAGCGAGATAGGGGATGTCTACTTTAAGTATGTGAAGTCTCTCCCCGGTGGAATGATTGGATGAGAACAATTTGTTCCAAGGGTCATATAGCTGGGCTAAAGCGGGTGCTGTGGAGCATCTAGAGATTGGTCAGACTTTAAAGATGTCAAGGTCATCCACTGTATTCCAGGCCACAACCAGTCTTGCCTGACTTTTGTCCTGCCACTCCATTTTGATGACTCTAGAAGAGAGAGTGAGGCTGATGACTTTGTGCAACTCTACTTCACTCAAATTCACACAGAAGTCCTGCAGTGTCATCCATCCTCTTCAAAAAGGAAGGGTGAACAAAAACAAACAACAGCACCACCATCCTTCCTGTCTCCTAGGTTTTAATGTTTGCATTAACCTCAACTACTTACTCTCCATCACCACACGACCATTTTTTTTCCTGTTTCTACCTTCACAATGTCTTTCACATCTGATTTCTCTCTACTCACACAAGTATCACCCTATTTAATGCCATCATCATCTCTCACCTAGATTGTTGTAATAGCTTGCCTTCTTGATCTCCCTGACTCATCTCTCTTCACTCCAGTTTCTCCCCCATGCTGCCATCAAAGTACCTTCCTTATATACATATCAGTATGTACATATCTATGTCTTCCATATTTAATTGACTCTAACTGTGTCCTATTACTTCTAGTCAAATATAAAATCCTTCATTTATTTTGTCACACCTTATTCAAATTGACACCAGTATTAATAGATATTCCTCCATTTCTCACAGTTTGAGATCCAGCCAAATTGACCTCTCAGTTTCTCCCATAAAACACTCCATTCCCCATTTCTATGCCTTCCATCCTTAGGTCTGCCTCATTGGGTCTTCCTTTTCCTTAAAGATACAGTCAAGTATCCTCTTCTGCATAAAGTATTTCCTGATCCCCCAACATTTAGTACCCTCCCTCCCAAACTATGTTGCATTTATCCACTTTGCATATATTTTATTTGTTCATTTTATATTTATGCTGTGTATATGCATCTCTGTAGTTGTTGTCTTCTCATCGGAATGCAAAGTCTTTTCAAGTACAGATTCTTTCATCTTTGTACTTTTATCCCTAACACCTCACATAGAGCTGATAGGCATATAGGAGGCACTTGATAAGTACTTGTTTGATTGATTTTATGCCTCTATAAATATTCACCAAAGTGGCCCATTTCTCTCTTTTAAGTCAATATCTTGACTTGACTCACATAAGCATGTAACCTTATTTTGAATCAACAAAAAAAATTGTCTAGTGTGTGCTAGACATCGAGACTATGATGCAAAAAACAAATAAGCAAAAAAAGAATAACAATCTCAGCCCCTGCTATCAAGAAGTATACATTCTGCGACCTACACAATGCTACTCTGCTACTCTAATGCCCTGCCATGTCTACCTACACCTACCTCCCCATACTCCACTCTCTACCTTTTTTATTTTTTAACAAGGTATTTTCTTCTGGGTTCCTATGTCAGTCATGAGATTAAACAAACCAAGTTTCATGTGGTATCTATGAGGTAAAATTTCTCCTCTTGAATTAGATTCTCCAGAGTATATCATATTATATCTATACCATGAACATTTGTGAATAATCATCTCATGCTGTGGATTCCATTATTAACTTCTAAGATTTTTTCCCCTCTGTATTTTTGGTCATCTCCACTACTAATTTTCTTTTTGTTCTGTACATTGTAGCTATTCTCTAAGATACCAAGCTTGAATAATACACAGTCAATTTTCTCCCTCCCTTCTCCTTTTCAGCTTAAAGTCTTTTTGATTAGATTTGAAAAAACCTAGGAAAAAAAGCATATTCTTACCAATACCTGTTAAGTTTACTCCATCTCTTACTGGAAGCCTAAAATTCTGTATGGTTCAGGATTCACACAATTTTATAGTCTTTTTAAAAAATTGTATCTTCTTAAAATTAATTAATTTTTAGTTTTTATTTTTTTTAGTGAGGCAATCGGGGTTAAGTGACTTGCCCAAGGTCACACAGCTAGTACATGTCAAGTGTTTGGTCTGGGCCAGATTTGAACTCAGGTCTTCCTGACTTCAGGGCCAGTGCTCTATCCACTGAGCAATCTAGCTGCCCCTAATTTTTAGTTTTTAAAATTCACTTTCATAAGATTTTGAGTTTTAAATGTTTCCCCTTCCTTTTCTTCCCTCCTCCCCAAGACAGCATGTGATCTGATATAAGCTATTCATGTATAATCATTTTAAACATATTTCTGCTTAGTCATATTGTAAAAAAGAATCTGAATTAAAGGGAAAAACCACAAGAAAGAAAAAAAGGAGAGAGAAAATAGTATGCCTTGTTCTGCATTCAGATTCTATAGTTCTTTCTCTAGTTGTGGATAGCATTTTCCATCTTTAGTCTTGGAATTGTTTTAACTCATTGCATTGCTGAGAAGAGCTAAGTCTATTTTTTTTTAGGCATTTGGGGTTAAGTGACTTGCCCAGGGTCACAAAGCTACTGTCAAGTGTTTTTTCTGAGGGTGGATTTGAACTCAGGTCCTCCTGATTTCAGAACCTGTGCTCTGTCCATTGCACCAACTAGCTGCCCCAAGAATTAAGTCTGTTAAAGTTGGTCATTGCACAATGTTGCTCTTATTATGTACAATGTGTTTCTGGTTCTGCTCACTTCACTTTGTATCAGTTCATGTAAGTCTTTCCAGGATTTTCTGAAATCTACCTGCTCATCATTTCTTATGGAACAATAATATTCCATTACATTCATATACCACAACTTGTTCAGCCATTCCTCAATTGATGGGCAGCCCCTCAATTTCCAAGAATTTTGTAATCTAATAGAACTTCAGGAATATGGCACATCTTAAACCTGAGAAGAATCACCTCCAAGTTAGATGAACCTAGAACCCACAAAGGCAAACCATGTCTTTTGAGCACTTTGAGGCAGTTCCAATTATTAGGAAATTTGTTCCTGATTGTTGTTGTTGTTGCTGTTGTCACCCCTCTCCCAACAAATATCAAGCCTAAATGTATCTCTTTGTATCTTCTCAGTTGCTCTGAGTTCTATTCTCTGAAAGATAATTGAATTGACTACTTTTATACCTGAAAATATTTCAGATACTTGAAGACATTTATCATGTTTCTCCTAAAAATTTTCTTCTTAAGCTTGCCTAGTTAAGGCAGTAAGGTACCTTGAGAGAGAAATGGCAGAATGTGATGGGCAAGGCAAGCCACCACCACCATCTTAAACAATATCCCCTTTTGGCTTCCTTCCTACCCTAAGACATCATAATCTTTTACCCCCCTCAGTTTTCTTTTATTTATTTTTTATTAATTTATTTTTAGATTTCAATGATCATTTCCATACACTTTTGAATTTTGAATTTTTCTCCCCCTCCTTTCCTGCCTCCTTCCCCAAGATGGTGTGCAATCTGATATAGGCTCTAGATATACATTCTATTAAATGTATTTTCACATTAGTCAGGTTGTAAGGAAGAATTAGAATCAATAGGAGGAACCACAAAAAAGAGAAAATAAAACAAAACAGATGAAAACAAAACAGATGAAAAAAAGAGCAAATAGTATGCTTTGATCTGTATTCCAACTCCATAGTTTTTCCTCTGGATGTGGATAGTATTTTCCATCATGAGATTTTTGGAGATGTCTTAGATCCTTGCATTGCTGAGAAGGGCTAAGTCTATCAAAGTTAGTCATCACACAATGTGGCTGTTACTGTGTACAGTGTTCTCTTGGTCCTGCTCACTTCACTTGGCATCAGTCCATACAAGTCTTTCCAGGTTTTTTTTTTTATTTCTGAAGTCTACCTGCTCATCATTTCTTATAGTACAATAGTATTCCATTACATCCACATGCCATAACTTGTTCAGTCATTTTCCAGTTGATTGACATCCTCTCAATTTCCAATTCTTTGCCACCACAGAAAGAGCTGCTATAAATATTTTTGTACATGTGGGTCCTTTCCCCATTTTTTGTGATCTCTTTGGGATACAGCCCTAGAAGTGGTATTGCTGGGTCAAAGGGTATTTACATTTTATAACCCTTTGGTCATAGTTCCAAATTGCTCTCCAAAATGATTGGATCATTTCACAACTCCACCAACAAGTAGTGTTTCAATTTCCCCACATCTCCTCCAACATGTTTCGTCATGTAAGACATCATAATCCTTTTTTTTTTTGGCAATTGGGGTTAAGTGACTTGCCCAGGGTCACACAACTAGTAAGTGTCAAGTGTTTGGTCTGAGGCCGGATTTGAACTTAGGTCCTCCTGATTTCAGGGCCGGTGCTCTATCCACTGCACCACTTAGCTGTTCCCAAGACATCATACTCTTTAGTGATATTTTCTAGATTTCTCTTGGTGGCATTATTTAAGTCTCTGGTGTCCCCATCAACAACTGCATGGGGAAGAATTAGAAAAATCCCTCCATTAGTCATGAATTTAAGAGGGAGAACTTTTAAGAATCCAGTGTTGTTTCAGGGTTCTAGTGCTTTAGGCTTAGACCACCTGGAATACTCCATAGCCATATACCAGGAATCAGTGTAAATTAAAAATTAAAACTAAAATTAAAATTAAAAAATTAAAAGAAATATTGTCTACCTTTCTCACATCTCAGCTCACTATGAGGACTTGCCAGGCCTCCCCATAAACCAAGATTATTTGGGAGGCAGCTCATGCAAGCTTGTAAGGGCCAATTATTAAATTTTCAGTATTAGCATTTCTGCCTCAGAAATCAGCAACTGCTAAATTCAGAGCTTAATTTTATTATTCTTAATTGTCTAGACATGAAAAAGTGATGGTAAATAAGTTAATAATAAAGATTAAACTTCAAAGTGTGTCCAGTACACTTTTTCCCCCTGGAGAGCCAATTGTTAAACATTTACCAGCATATCCATACCACACCTCCATGGTTCTTAAACCTTTCTCATAGGGCACACAGCTTTAGTAAACAAAGGAAAAAAAAGCCTTGGAAAAGTTAGATCTTCATAGGCAGAGTCAGAAACAAGGCACTGAGGCTTAGACTAGAAATCATAGCTTTTGTGTCCCAACCTCTTCATGAAAGATGCGATGTGGGAAGAGCCCACATGAGCATGATTTGGAAGCACCATTTCCATTTAACAATGGAAGCCTGCTCTATCATTACAGGAGCCATCCTACAATACAGAACTTGCAATGGGCAGCTCCAAATGAAGAGCCATAGTATGACTCCATGTCATCAATTCAGTAGCAATCAAGATCTTATTATACGTAAAGGGATGATTCTCAAATGGTATGAGGGCCTAGATCAGGGAGCTGATAGCTCCTGAAGCCTAAAAGTCATTGAGTGTGACAGCCACGCCTTTGTGCCTGCCAAATAGTCCACTTAGCCTGGTCCTTATTAGTAGAGACCTCTAAGATCATAAAGGCCCAAGAAGAGAGAATGCTGCACTTTTCCAAGGATACAGCCTACTTTGATCCCTACCTGAAGGAGAAACACTTACAATTAGCTCATCAAATAGGGGCCCTTAAAATCCTCCAAACCCAAAGAGCTCAATAAAATTCTAGGCTGCCTTTTTAGTTTGTGGGGAAGCTAGTATCAAGCCTTTATTACTCATGATATCTAGATTCTCATCATCAAATGAATGCCTGAAATCCTCTACTTCCCCTTGTGTCACATCTGAGCCACTGCACTCTAATCTGGCCCAATCAAAATTGCATCATTAATATATTGGTTGACATTTATGCCCTTAGCAATAGGAACCTCTTCCTGAACTTGGGTAATATAAAAAAATGCAGATAACCTTGAGGAAGAATGCTGAAAGTATGCCAAACTCCTTCTCAAGCACAACTAAACTTTACCTAACTGGCCTCAGTCACAGAAATGGAGAAAAACAGCATTGGTGAGATCAATAATGCAGTACAACTGATGTAGTTCCTGGGCTACCTGGACCACCATTGTAACAAGATCAGGAATGGCTGCCGCAATCAGCATAATGTTATTCAGTTATGGGCAATATACTGTCAATCACCAGATACTATCTGCCTGTTTCACAGGCTGCATGGGGTTATTATAAGAGAATTTTGTACAATGAAGCACTCCATCTTCTTTCATTTAAATTACTAGGGAGGAAATGGCTTTCACCACTCCCCTGGGGGGACTCAATGTTGTTTAATATTAATTACAGTGGTTTAAGTAACTCCAAGGGATTCCATTTATCCTTACCTGTAACAACAGTCATAGAAACTACAGGTAAGCTCCTATATAGGTACCTGTGCCCAAGAACTCATAATATTGTTGCTGACAATATATTCCCCTGGTCAGTCACCATAAATGAGTCAAACAAAGAGTATTCCATTCAGCTGCACCTAAACAAGAGTATTCCATTATTAGCCCAAAATAAATTTAAGTATCCTCATAAAGTCATTAAGGTATAATAGTAATCTGAATGCCTAAATTGTGATTTTTTTTTGTATGTCGGAAATTCTCTCCCCTTGCAAGTCACAGAAACTCTGGCACATGACCTGCAATTACACCTTCCACCCTACATCCTTACAATTAAAACAGCATAAGCCTCAGGAAAAAAAATGGCCATTGTCTAAACAACCAGATGGGATAAGGGGACTAAACAGGAAGGTTGGGGGTTTTCAAGGAGATCTAAATTGTAATGAAGCAATCCTAATCTTGGATGACTTAGACCAATTTTATTAATACTCCCATAGGCTGATTACCAATAATCTTCTCATTTACTCATTATTTGAAAAGTCATATTCAAAGTTCCTTTCAGGAGACAATATTAGTGCTCTCAGATCTGCTTAATAAGGCAGGGGAAATCTTTCTCTCATCTTCCTCAGTATGTTTATTCATGTAGAAAGCCTATTTAATAGCAGCCAGGCTGCACCAATCTCCTACAGAGACTTCTTTGATTGGTCTGGCTTTGAACGTCCTTAGCTAAAGCCTGCTATCATTCAGCTCTCTCTCACCCCCAAAAGTCATGCTCTAATCATACCCAAAGCAGGTTTGGCATAAAAAATTAGGCTTATCAGAATGGACCATAAATCCAACCCAGTAGTCCTAAGTCTTGAAAATTTTCAGTGTCTTTTTGGCACTCCTCTATTGGGGAATTGAGTGTAAAGGGAATTCATCTTTATGGGGACAAGTATGCAGTACTCCTCATTTCATTCACTTGAAGAGGGGCGAAGGACAGTCCCTACTCAGGGCCTCCAACTGATACAACTAATTTTGAAAGAACAAATCTTGTATAAACTCACCCAGTCACATAATTATGCAACTGATAAATACTTTATTAGATCATTTTACACCATTAGCTATTTTTCTAGAGATTTATTGGCTTCCTATTTATGTTTTTTTCTAACACCTATGATCCTTAATATTCAAAGATCTTACCTTTTCATTCCTTTCTTTTGGAAGTCATTTTATGGAAAATAGTATCCCAAGGGTAGTAATATAGTAAGCCTAAGTCTCTTTTATGACACACTCTATTTTCTGCTCATCATGGCACCCACCCATGTTTTCCTTTCTTATAATCTTGATTTTGATAAAGTATATGAATTATCCAGAGAAATTGCTAGGTCAGAAAGCATGCTTTCCACCTATAGCTTATTAATCCCTGACTTCATATATATGGACCTCTTCACCTGAGCAATCAACAAATTAGTTAAATGGTAAGTTGCTTTCAAGATATGCTTTTAAAAAAAATTACAAACTCATTTACCTTTTACTTTGGGTGCCTAATATATAGGGATAATTTAATTTTATTCACCTTGTATTAGCAGTCAAAACTACCTAGGACAGTCAATAAGAGCAAGGGATTTTGGGTATTTTTTGCTATTCAATTACTCAAAAATGTATTACACCAATCTCACAGAGCCAATGGACATTTTCTCTTTATTCCAAAAATATAACTTCTCTGTATCTTTAAAACATTTTTATGACTGAGAAATGAAATTTTCTTTCTAACAATCTCTTCACCAAAGACTTCCTGTCTTGCCCAACCTCCTTCTCCTACTAAAAAAGTGAAATTCACAATGAAGCCTCTAGGATGGGTTTGGGGGTCAGAAATATGCTTACAACACTAAATATAAGCCATGACTAAAACATACAAAACTTTAAAATACAATGAGCACTTATAGAGGATAAAAATGATAAATAAAAACCACTTTACTGAGTCAAAGATTACAAGAATTGATTTTAAAAATATGAAGTTTAAAATAAAACTCAGCTCCTCCTGGACATACAGTATAACTGGGAAAAATATATCAGAGAGTGGACAAAGGGCAATGTGGAATTTCCACCATTAACTACCTTTCAGCTGGGCTTTTATTTCCCAGGCAACAGGGAAGTTAAATGGTATTCTTGCCAACTTGAATAGAATAGAAATGGCTCCTGCCACAAGTGGATACTTAATAAATGTTTCTTGAATTAAATTGAATTATTCCTAGATATAGATATCAATGAATTTACAAACATCTATTAATTGCCTGCTGTGTGTCAAAGACTGAGCAAGGCTCTGGGGATACAAATACAAAAGTGGAACAGTCTCTGTCCTCAGGACCTTACGTTCTAATAGGCTTTTTAATACCTGGTGATACCTTTACAGAAATAAGAATACTATTCTCTGAAGCAATTGGAAGCGCCAAAACTCTTGACTGATGAAAGATGGCCATTACAAAAAATGATCCTTAAAAGATAGATGGAAAGTCAACTTGAGATCAGTACTACAATAAGATTACACAGCAGAAGAAGAAGATGATTCCTCATTGGCAATCATTTTTTGATGGGACAGGACGGGATAAATCTCTCTTCCACTTCTGCCACTCTTGCCTCACCATCTCTATGCCTTTTTGACCCAATAGCTCTGCTGAATGACTAGAGTAGGAGACAATAGGAAATAAGGTGTCCAGACATGTATAGATAGTTTCTCGAGGCTCAGCTTCCACCTCTAACACGGCACCCCAACTCCTGCCCGTGTTCTCTAGGCTTCTGATTCATCATAATTTCACTAAATTGTTCCTCAATCATTTCCATGCCATTCTGCAGCACCACCTCCTCCATCTATCTTTCCCCCTTACGACTTTTAACCTTTAACTCTGGGAACAATGACCAAATCAATACTTATTTTTTTCAAACTCACCATCCTTAAAGAAAACATCCCTCACTAGCCACCATTCCTATATGTGGTTGCCTTCCCCTAATGGAAAGTAAGCTCCCTTTAGGGGAAAAAAAGTCCTGATTTTTATGTTTGTTTTGCCAGAGCTTATCAAAATGCCTTCCATATACTAGCTGCTTGATAAATGCCTGCCAGTAACAATTATAATATTAATAATATTTCATCATACCTTCCAAAGAGGATGGTATAGTAGTTAAAGATTTGGCCTTGAAGACAAGAAGACCCTAATTCTAACCTTGCCTTGGACACCTAGTGGCTAGATGACCCCTAAGCATGTGACCTAGGTGCCCTAGACAACTCTCTAAGATTATAAATCACAAAAAGAAAGTAGATCTGCATCCTTGAAAGATATTTCCTCCTTAAGGAATTCTTTCAACCAATGAAATGAATGAATCAGAAAACATTTAGTTTCCTGTGTACAAAGCAGAATGGGCCACATCGGGGATAGAAATTGAAAAGCAAAATATTTTCAAGTCAGATGAAAAGGCCTTGTGGTCTTGTGTTGCAGTGACAAAGTAGATGGTAATGTATGTTTTATATTAATTCCGTCGCAAACCATACAAAATTCTGTTGGTGAACCAACTGACAGTGCCAAGGCCTTTGGTAGTGAGATCTTCCCCCCGTGGACCCTCAGTAGCCAAAGCAACTGAGGAAAAAAGGCCTGGAACATATGAAGACATTGTTTTCATGTCACCCTTTCACAAGTTTTACTTCCCTTGATAATGATTACAAGCAGGGTGGAGTGATCTTAGGGAGTGGGGGTGGAGTATTCTCTGGGTCAGTATTCCTGGATCTCTTGGGCTTACCTATCCATTGATGGTATTGGGTCAAATGTTGCTTTTTTAGTAGTGGTGGGGATAGTGGACCAATTATCCATAAGTGTTGTTCTCCTCAGTGGTCCAGTTGTCTGGCTGGCATTTCTTCTTCTGTGGCTCTTGGATTTACCCGCCCATCAGTGGCAGTTAGTGGGTAGTTGATATTAGTAGTGGTAGGAATGGTTGCTCCCCCTATGATGGCTACTACCCCAGAGCAAGAGCAAGTACTGGGAAGTGGGTGGGGTTGTGGGGTAAGTACCCATACAGTGACAGTGGGTAAGGCATATGGAAAGATGCTTATTCTGCCTCGGTCCTATTGTCTTTTTGAATGGCTATATGTTAGACCTATTATCATATCACAAAGAACAAGAATTAGAATGCCTACTCAAAGTTTGAAGGAAGTCACTTTAGGAAAATTATAAAAATATACTGCCTTATTTGTTACACAAGTTTGTCGAATGTATCACCCAGTGAGGTTGTAAAGGCTATCTATTTACAAACACACACATGTGTATGTGATTGCACATGTTTGTATATATGTATATATGTCCTTAGACAAACATGTATATATTCATGTACATGTAGACACATGTATATACCCAACAGAAAATACACACATACACATGTTAATGATAATACAATAATCATTTAGGTTGAAGTTATATTTAAGAATATAATCCTAAACTTTTGGTATGATGTTACTGAAGGTATCTGTGGCATGATTATCATTAGAGAAAGAATACTGGGATGCTGTGACTTAACTGTGACTTTACTCCAAAATAGCATTTCTTGAATTCTTGTATTATGAAGGTATAAGGCTTGCCACAAACTGAATCACAAAATGTTGACTAACACCAGAAAAAATCAAAGTGTGTTTCTCAGTTACTTGACTCAAGCCCAATTCAGAATGGGGAGCATACATATCAGAATCGCTGTGAACTGTGCCACTGACCTTGAGTGAAAGCACTCCTCTGTCTGTGTCTCTTTCCTCATATAAAATGATGATAATTGTGTCACCAGCTCACTTACAGGTGGGAAGGAGGAAAGGGAGAGGAGGTGAAGACAAACACATAAGTGACTGAGAAGTGCCCTGCAGATATAAAGTCCTATTCCTATAACAATGATCTTTACCTCATTTTTTTCACCTTTTGTTGATAATTTTCCATTAAAAGATCCATTATTAAAACCACAAGGGGAAAAAAAAAGAGAGACTAAAATGCACAGTTCCGTACTCTCTTTGTCCTTAGAGAGTGGGGAGGGTTTTCCCTTGTGCTCAATAAGGTGCTTCAACAAATCTGTCACAAGAGCTTCTTCCTTTACTTTCTCAATAACCTCTCTGACTGAGGTAAACAAAATATCCATCTTAACTTATGCTGAAATAAAATATCAATACCTGGGAATTTGAAAAAAAAAATCACGGTAAAAGATACATTGATTTTAATTCAGTTAAGTCCTCTAGGGGAAAAGCATGTAGAGTGCAACTAATTAATAGCTATAAATTGTCACTCCCCCTCGAAATACACAAATTAATTTCACTCATCTTTGTGCTGCCCAATTAGCTGTTTGTTTTCTAAGGGCACATGAAAATAACGTAGGTGTCATCTAAACTCCCTGATCATGTCCAGTCCACAAGCACCTCCTCCCTGGAGAAGCAGAATTTAGTTAATGCAGTAATGCTCTGGGCCACCTCACTGACATGCTTTATGCTTTGCAATCATAAAATACCTTCTCTAGTCAACTGAATTTTAAGTAGCGGAATGCTAGTCAAGAAATTTTATTCCACTTAGGAATAGGTTCACACTGACAGAATTTATTTCCCTTGTGAGTCCAGACATTGTCAGTGAAGAAAGGCTTTTAGTGGCTGCTAGTCTGGGCCTGAATCTCTAAAGAAAAGGCACTTACTAAAACTATTATCTGAGTCACTTAAGATATATGGCCCTGACTACCAGAACTTTCTCTATTTTTCACTTCAAATATGAACAAATGAGAGCAGTTCCTTCCCCAGAAAATCTAGGAAAGTTTCTTGAAGGTAAGAAAAACTGAGAGAGTTAAGAAAAAAAAATCAATGATCTCTCAATTTAGATTTTTTTAGTTGAAATTTGAAGGCCTGGACTTCTTTAAAATATCCAGCTTAAAGCACATCTGTCAACTTTTCCCCAAGCTATTAACTTTTCAAGGAAGTTTTGCTACTGATTGGAAATTTGGAGGAGGGCCCAATTTCATGTTTTGCTTGCTTTCAAATAAATGCTTTTCCAATGGTTTCATGAAGAAAATATATCTTCAACCAAGTAGACCCAAAGTGTCTTAAACAAAATGGATATTTATGAATAAACCTCTTTGGGCTATAGATTCATCACTTTCTTTTGTTTCTGTGAAAAGCTGGGAAGAATGGGGTAATTTACTAGCTAGGGTGTAATTTATTTATTGTCAACAGCCAGACCATGAACAAAGAACCAGCACAAATAACAACTTGTAAAAAGCACAAATAAAGATTATAGTGATATTATGTCTTCTCTCCTGACACTTCAGAGTGGAAAAAATTGGAAAAGTGACTAGTATTAATGTTTTGTATAGGAGTTATATGCTGGGGACACTAATTGTAATGAGTCTTCCTGAGAGGTCTCACATAGCCCTGACTTTCAGAGAAGGAAAACAAAAACGAAAAACATGACATTAGATATATTAGATGTAAATCTTCAGAAGCTGGCAGGAGGCAAATGACTCTATGGGAATACAGAGGAAAATGTCAAGAGGGCTGACACAATTAGAACATGAGGTAGAGTAAACCTATATAAAGCTCAAGAAGATATAATTAGATTGCAAGAAGGATATGTGTGTGTAAGTATGCACACACACACACACACACACATGCCTTGTCCTCTCCTCTTCCTCCTCCTCCTTCTACTGAGGAAGCAGGGTTTGAATGATACATTGACTTTGTAAAGTTGGAAGTTTTAATGCAAGGAATCTTAATATTTTGGGGGTTCCATGGGTCACTTTTGCATTCTGGTGAAACTTCTCAGAATAATGTATTTTCATGCAGAAAAAAAAAGGATTGCACAAGGAATGTCACTATTTTGGAAATCAGTAATGAAAGTAATGCTTTAAAAGTTTATGAATCCTAGGCCAAGGAACCTTGTTATTATGTAAAATTACTTCCTGTGTAACAAGGTCAAGATTTGCAGGGAAGACAACCCTGAAATTCTTGGCACCAGGCCCTACAATATGATATACTTTTGTGACAATAGACATCAGATGATAGATGTTTAAATTGTATTTTACATTTTTGGGAGGAAGATAGCAAAAATAAAAAGATATCATTTAGTGTGAGAGATCTCTTTTTTTGTTGCTGTTCTCTGCATTCATTGGGGAATTTTTTTTTTCTCTCTCCAAGTATACTGCTGTAATGCATATGACTTTTCTCTAAACTGGCTAAGGCTCAAAAGAGAAATCCATTGAACTACTTTCTTTTTCCCTTTCATCTGAAAATACATATTTTATTATTTGAAATAATAAAATCATTTTGGGAATAGGTGTGTGTGTGTATGTGCACACTATCAACCATTGCTACACAGAACTTGATTTCTTCCTAATAATTTTAAAACACACGTTTATGGCTATATCATAGGCATTGTTTCATACTCATGGAAGATTTTTCATTTAAATTTCCTCCAAAGTTTCATGGGTTTAAAAAATGAATAAAATTAATTGAAAATTGAACCTACATTCTTTATCCTGGTTCATATACAAAATCCCCCAGTTATATACAGGCAGTTCTCTCCTAAATCTTTCTTCTCATTTCTCTCAAATACTTTTGCCACTAATTGCTTTTTGGGTTTTCCCATTGGCTGATCTGCAATCCTTTCCATCTTTTTAATTTTAATATGATTTAGTTGATGCCTTTCACATTCTATTGTCTTCAGAAATGATCTATGACAAATGTTACCTATCTTTCACAATTTAAAGAAGTGATCACTAAAAAAGTGGAATCCTGTGTACCTTATAGACTTTCAGCATTTTCAGGAGTTAAGTAAGTTGTAGAACAGGAATGCTTAGTGAGCCATACAATTGAAGAGAATCTATATAATGGCTCCAAAACATTTGACATGACCTTTATAATCCCAAACAGAACTGTTTAATAGATCACTGCTCAGGGACCAATCCCTAAGCCTAATTTATCTTTGATTCCCATTCACTTTATTTAGTCATGCTGTTGACTCTGACCCTTAAGTCAAGTCCTAAGGTTACTGTTCATAAATCTTTTTTTTTCCCCCTCAGTCCATCAAATAACACTCTCAGTTCCAGGAGATGGGAGTTTCTCTTCTTGAGAATTCTCTTGAAATCAATAGTGATTCTCATTCTCTAGGTGAAGGATTCTTAACCTTTTTTGTGTTACAGACATTCTTGGCAGTCTAGTGAAACTTAGGGACCCTTTCTTAGAATGTTTATTTTTCCTATGCATTAAATAAAATACATAGAACTACAAAGAGAACTAATTATATTGATGTAAAAAGTTTGGGGGCCATTTTGGAATAGTTACAGATTTTCTTCCATTATACGTCTCACCCATTTGTCATTTTATTGTAAATGCTGAATGCTATTGTTAGAAAGAGGCAGCTGGGCCTGGAGTCAGAAAGACTCATCTCCTTGAGTTCAAATCTGGCCTCATATTTACTAGGTGTGTGACCCTGGGCAAGTGACTTAACCCCGTGCGCCTCAGTTTCCTCATCTGTAAAATGAGCTGGAGAAGAAAATGGCAAACCACTACAGTATCTTTCCCAAAAAAACCCAAATGGGGTTATGAAGAGTCAGACACAACCGAACAACGAGAGCAACAGTTGTTAGAAACAAAAATAAATTAATCAATCTTCTTAGAGGAATGTTAAATTAACCTTTCCCCAAAGAACCCATACCTTCTTTATGACAAGAAAACTTTCCTTGCACCCCCAGAAGGAGTGGGGTGTTGTTTAATGATTGGCATAAGCTCAGGAACATATTTCTATGACTATCTTTGTTCATTGGGTAAAGATTTTTTTTCCCTCAGAAATAATAAGAAAGACAGAGAATATGGATTTTGTCTTTAAGAACAGATTCTTTGAATAACATCAGTAGTCTGAAAAGTCCCATCAAATGTCCAGAGCCTGTGTGAAATGTTTTTGAATCCTGACAATTAGCAGGTCCTGTCAAAGCTGAGCTAGGTGTCCCCTACGAATGTACCGTCTCCATCCTTCATCTTGGCTAAAGTGCTGGTAATCATTTTCAATAACACCAGCCATTTTCAAATGGAAACTGAAGGTCCAATCACAAAAGGGTAAATTCATTTAGTAAATGCAAAGAGTGGAGTGACGTTCTCTTAGGTTTATTTATAACTTGAGTGTTAGCAAATGTTATAACCCTCTATGGACTTATACAGCTAGAAAATATAGATCGTTTAGAAACACTGTATTCACTCAGGAAGCGTAAGCACCAGAATAGGAGCCTGTCAAGTTTTGCCAGGTCCTTCAGAGAGAAAAGGAAAATGTTCACATTAATATTTAGGGCTTTCAGTTTGAATGGTTCAATTGAATAGTAAGTTTTCTTTCCTAGACTATTCGTTAACTAAACAAAGAAAGTTATAGTTATTAAAGATTAGATATCATACTCTCTGGCAGCAGGTTAGGCACTAAGTGAGAGTAATAAGCTCTTTCAGGACAATTAGGCTACTGTTAAAACAAGGGAGTAACTTAGGAACTGGGAAGTATCCTGCTCTTTACTCAATTAACTTCTACACAATAATGACTCATTAGAGGGATAGGGCATTGTACCTGTGCTTTCATTGGTACAGGGACATCCTAGATGAGGCAACTGTTTTTATCAATTCAAGTACTCTGAAATTTATGGTCATAGAGTATAATGTAGACTGTCAGAACACTTAGAAGTTAAGTGACTTGCTAAGGTCATACATCCTAATGCAATATGCATCAAAGGCTCCTCCCTATCTCTAAAGCAAGTTCTTTATACAATACACCATGCTGCCTAGCATGTGTTATTTTTTATAAAAGCTTATTAAAATTGACCATTCTAAATATACTGAGAATGCTTTAGGCCTTCAGAACCCTATTTTTTTCTTTTTCTTTTCTTTTCATTTTTTTTTATTTTTAGACTTCATTCTAAAGTACACTCTAACTAAATCTCAAAGATCTTGAGTTTGCCACCCATGAAGTAGGAAACCAGTAGCTCCAATGTCTGACATGGTGCACTTTCAATAATAGAGTTCTTAATCTCTTATGTTTTCAACAAATACTTTTAAGAGGCTTTCTATAAATTTCTCAGTTCAGAATGGATATTTGTTTTTGTAGGGCTGAAAGTTTCTGAAGAAAAAAATTAATAACCATTATAGTTCTTTTGTGTTGGTACCTATTTTCAGGAACCAAAGCTAAGGAGGGACTATAGGAATATATTTAATACTATAGAAATGTACTATCCCTCTCTCTACCCTCTGCCCATATGAATAAATGAGAACTTAAGCACTCTGGTATAAATAAGCTGACTTTCAGTATCTATTGGGCTCAAGGCAAAACGAAGTGCTAGGAAAACAAAGATGACAAATGAGAGGATTCCTGCCTTCATGGAGCTTAGAAAAAGCTATAGTTGATAGAACATATATAAACATAGTAGAACTTAGAAAAAAATAAAGGTTGTTTGTTTTTTAGCTCTTTTTATCAGGGTGTAAGGTTGGAGTCTTTTGAATTAATTAATCAATCATCCCCTCTCAGGTAAAGTAAGTATCTTAAATATGATGTTAATATCTCTATTGAGTCAATCAGGCAATCAAAGGCATTAAATTGGATGTGAAAAGTCTTAATCAATTTTCAAGGAGTGAATGCCCTGGGATGAAATGAAATTATACCACAAAGAAGGTGGATTAGAATTAGTTAAGGAGATTCAGTCATGCCCTATAAGACATATAAAATCTCAATTCAGTTTATAAACTTACTATTGTGTGGCAGGGCTGCCTCAAGCAAAGAAGAGTGTAGCCAAGCCCTGCAGAGGGCATCTCGTGGTGGGGTGGTGGAAGTGGGGGAGGGGATAAGAGCTTCCGTCTTCTCTCTTATCAGATGATGATTTTGTGAAATTTGGAGAAAAATGGAATTTGAACTTCTTATAGGTATTCTAGAAAATTGCTGAGAAGAGCTAACAGAGAGGAAAGCCAACTGCAGAACTTTGTAACAAACTTAGCCAAAAGCTATGTCATGCCTAAGGGGAACTTCATGAGGGCCACACGTGGGGGAGAAAAAGGCATTTCAGGAGCTGTGTTACTTCCTTTGCTGCATCTGTTGCTATATCTTGAGCCAAATTTCTTCAGAACTTTTATGTGTGTGTGGGAGAATATGCTTCTGATTTGGGTGGATATTTGGTATCAAGTTTTCTCAATATACAGTCATACTAAATAAATATTTCTAAAAACTATTTAAGTCAAGCAGGCTAACTGCTATCAATTGATCATCAATAAGGAAAGTACACTCATGGGAGTTTATGAGATTTACGAGAAAATCTACATTCCAAAACCTTTACTAGCCTTTAAAACTTTGAAAGGAGAAATAGAACTTACCTTCTGGGTACTTAATCTTCCAGTGTGAGTTTGGCCTTGTGATAATAGCCCCAGAGAATGTGCTGCAAGTGTAAGGAACTACTGTTGCGGAGGTTCCTGGACTTATTCAGATTGGCAATTATGTAAGACATATTCTTAGAGAATTCTCTGGGGCAATAGATAATTAAATAATTTGTCGATGGTAACACAATTAGCATTGAACTCAGGTCTTAACTGAAAAAAAAGTCATCTATTACTATTCTGACAACTGAGTGGTGCATGAGATTTTAGGAGTGATGAATCATTTATAGATTTATATATTTTTGCAGCAGAGGTGGGACAGAAAATATCATGGAAGAAATATGGAGGGGCGGAGCCAAGATGGCAAGTAAAAGCAGTGACTTGCTTGAGCCTCCCCTAAACCCCTCCAAATACCTATAAAAAATGGCTTTAAACAAATTTTAAAGCAGCAGAACTCACAAAAAGACAGAGTGAAACAAATCTCCAGCCCAAGACAGGCTGGATGGTTGATTGGAAAGGTATATAGCTCCAGGCTGGGAGAGCAGCACGGTTGGGCATGGGCTCACAGGCCACAGCGACCCTGGAGCAGGCCTCAGAGGGCTGAATTGTGGGCAGCTCTGGCAGTTTCCAGGCTTCTCAACCCAGGAACTCCAAAGACAACTTGGAAGGTCAGTGGGAAAAGTCTGTGTCAGCAGGGAGAGAGAGAAGCCAGTGGTCTCAGCTCCAGTCCCTGAACTCGGCGGGGGCAGCGACTGCCTCCTGAGCTTCCAGCCCACAGACTGAAGGGGAATCAAGTGGCTGATCAGAGGGGGATTGCAGGGATCTCTGTGTTGCTGCAGGATTCTCTTGCTTTGCCCATGCTTGGATCTGGGTCACAGGTCTGGGTGGCGATCCTGGGGCAAGGAGGAGTGCTGGCCTGGTGGAGCTTGAAGTGGCTGTGGAGAGGAAACCCTCCTCACAGTTCCAAGACAGAAAAGAGTGCTCATAGACCAGAGCACAGGCCAGGAAAGGAGTAAACACGTCGCCCTTGATCATAACTGAAAATTTGCATGTCCCTAGAAGGATCTCTGAACACAGATGCACAAAACCCCAGAAGCTTGGGATAATACATTCTCCACACTGGAAACAGACTCCTACCTTAACAAAGAGTTTATAACTCAAGTAATTGGTTGGGATCATGAGCAAGCAGCTCAAAAAGAATCAGACTATATTATCTTACTTTGATGACAAAGAAGATCAAACTATACAACCAAAAGAGGACAATGAAGCCAAAGCTCCTACATCCAAAGACTCCAAGAAAAATATGAATTGGTCCCAGGCCATGGAAGAGCTCAAAAAGGATTTTGAGAAGCAAGTAAGAAAAGTAGAGGAAAAACTGAGAGTGATGCTAAAGGAGACCCAAAAAATACTGAAGAAAATAACACCTTAAAAAATAGCCTAACCCAAATGGCAAAAGAGGTCCAAAAAGCCAATGAGGAGAAGAATGCCCTTAAAAGCATAATTAGTCAAATGGAAAAGGAAGTCCAAAAGCTTACTGAAGAAAATACTTCCTTAAAAATCAGAATGGAGAAATTGGAAGATAGAGACAATTTGAGAAATCAAGGCACTGTAATATTAATCAAAATAGAAGAGAATGTGAAATATCTCATGGAAAAACAATTGACTTGGAAAATAGATCCAGGAGAAAGAACTTAAAAATTATTAGACTATGTGAAGACCATGATCAAAAAAAGAGCCTAGACATCATCTTTCAAGAAATTATCAAGGAAAACTGCCCTGATATTTTAGAACCAGAGGGCAAAATAGAAATTGAAAGAATCCACCAATCACCTCCTGAAAGAGATCCCCAAAGGAAATCTTCTAGGAATGTTGTAGCCAAATTCCAGGCAAGGAGAAGATATTGCAAGCAGCCAGAAAGAAACAATTCAAGTATTGTGGAAACACAATCAGGATAACACAAGACTTAGCAACTTCTACATTAAGGATCCGGAGGGCATGGAGTATGATATTCCAGAGGGCAAACAAATTAGGACTACAACCTAGAATCACCTACCCAGCAAAACTGAGTATAATCTTTTAGTGTAAAAAAATGGTCATTCAATGAAATAGAGGAATTTCAAGCATTTCTGTGGAAATGACCAGAGCTGAATAGAAAATTTGACCTTCAAATACAAGACTGAAGTGAAACATGGAGGAGGTAAACAGCAAAGAGAGAAATCATAAGAGACTTACTAAGTTTGAACTGTTTACATTCCTGCGGGGAAAGATGATATTTGTAACTCATGAGTTCTTTGTCAGTATTAGGGTGGTGGGAGGGAAAAAACTATGTTTGTATAGATAGATAGATAGAGGACACAGAGTGAGTTGAAGATGAAGGGGTGATATCTGGAAAATAAAATTAAGGGGTGGGAGAGGATTATACTGGGAGAAGGAAAAAGGGAGAAGTAGAATGAGGTAAAATATATCACATGAAACAGATAAGAAAAGGCTTTTACAGTGGAGGGGAAATGGGGGAAGGTGAGAGGAATGAGTGAATCTTATTCTCATAGGATTTGGCTTAAGGAGGGAATAACATAGACAATGTGGTACGGAAATCTATCTTACTCTACAGGAAAATAAGGGGGGAAGGGGACAAGAGAGCAGGTGGTTGATAGAGGGGAGGGCAGATTGAGGGAGGGGATAATCAAAAGCAAACACTTTTGAGGAGGGACAGGGTCAAAAGAGAGAATAGAATAAATGGGGGGTAGGATAGTATGAAGAGAAATATACTTAGTTTTTCACAACAGGACTACTATGGAAGTGTTTTGCATGACTACACATCTATAATCTGTATTGAGATGCTTGCTTTTTCAGTGAGGGTGGGTGGGGAGGGAGGAAGGGAGAAAATCTGTAACCCAAAGTTTTAAAAACATATGTAAAACATAAAAAAAAAATTAAAAAAGAGAGGACATTTGTAGATCTAGACTCTCTTAGAACTTACTCCAGGGAGGAGAAAAACAAAGATTTTCATAGTCATGTGAGAGGAAGCTGACCCATCAACATGTCCCTGCTTTCCAGTTTCCACCCCTAGCGACTTTGGGGGATGTCTTCCTGGATGAGATTAAGGTTTTTTTCCTTGTTTGA
Source organism: Vombatus ursinus (assembly GCF_900497805.2). Classification (NCBI taxonomy): domain Eukaryota; kingdom Metazoa; phylum Chordata; class Mammalia; order Diprotodontia; family Vombatidae; genus Vombatus; species Vombatus ursinus. The sequence goes on from NW_020954093.1 coordinate 24,087, forward strand.
ACTGAGTTTCATCCCACTTCCATCTAAAAGGCTCATATACTAACATGTGTTTTCTGGTATATTTTAATTTGTATTACTTCCTTGAATTATGTTTTGTATTTGCTTAGATAAATGGTTTACTTGCTATTCAAAAAAAAAACAACAAAAGAAATATGACATGAACTGAATCACGAAAGAAGAGATGGCTTTCTTTTTTAACATATATTAATTATCTCATTAAATATTTCCCAATTACATGTAAAAATAACAATATTTTAAATGAATTTCGAATCATCTCCCCTTTCCTTGAGAAAGCAAGAAACTTGATATTAATTATACACGTGAAGTCATGCAAAATATGTTTTCATATTGCCCATGTTGTAAAAACAGACAAAAAATAAACGAGAAAAATAAAGTTAATTTTTTTCTGCACTCGAAGTTCTTCAATTCTCTCTCTGGAGATACATAATATTTTTCATCATGAGTCCTTTAGAATTGACTTGAACCATTGTCTTGATCAGAGCAACTAAATCATTCACAGTTGATCACCATTTGAATGTTGCTATATTGCTATGCATCAGTTCACATAAGCTTTCCCAGATATTCTTCTGAAACCATCTTGCTCATCATATAGCACACTGGTATTACATCATAATCATGTAAAACAACTTGTTCGTCCATTTCCCAGCTGATGAGCATCTCCTCAATTTTCATTTCTTTGCCACTACAAAAAAGAATTTCTATTAATATTTTTGTACAAAGGGTCCTTTTCCCTTTTCTTTGATCTTTTTTGGGATACAGACCTATTAGTGGTATTGCTTAGTCAAAAGGTATACACAGTTTTATTGCCCTTTGGACATAGTTCCAAATTGCTCTCCAAAGTGGGTGTACTAGTTCAGAACTTCACCAACATTTCATTAATGCTCTAATTTGTCCATATCCCTTCAGAATTTGTCCTTTTCCTTTTCTGTCATGTTAGTCAATCTGGTAAGTATGAAATTACATCACAAGACTATTTTAATTTTCTTGTCTCTAATCATTACTGATTTAGAGCATTTTTATGTGACTATTGATAGCTTTGGTTTAATCTTCTAAAAATTGATTGTTCATGCCATTTGAGCATTCATCAACTGGGGAATGATTCTTATTATTTTTTACAAATTTGTCTCACTTCCATATGTATTTGAGGCATGAGACCTTTATAAGAGAAAATTTGTTATCATTTCCCCCAGTTCCCTGTTTTTCTTTTAGTTTTGCGTACCTTAGTTTTCTTTGTGCAAAAGCCTTTAAATTTCATGTAATTCAAAATTATTTGTTTTACTTCCCATGATACTCTATATCTGTTGTTTAGTCATAAATTCTTCCTTTTTCCATAGATCTGAAATTTTTCCATTCTTCCCTAATTTTCTCACATTGTGACCATTTGTGTCTACATAATTTATCCATTTTGACCTTATCTTGGTATATGGTGTAAGATATTGTCTATGCCTAGTCACTGCCAAACTGCTTTCTAGTTTTCTGCATAATTTTTGTCAAATAATGAGTTCTTACCCCCCAAAGCTTGGGTTTGGGTTAATCAACCAGTAGCCTACCATGGTAATTTACTACTGTGTAGTGTGCCTAATTCATTCTTTTAAGTCACCACTCTATTTCTTAGGCAGCACCAAATTGTTTCAATTGTTTT
>NW_020954093.1:25759-39565 GCF_900497805.2 Vombatus ursinus
CAGAACAGAGGTCTGTACACAACATTCATTGATATGAACAAGGCCTTTGATACTGTCAGTCATGAAGCCTTGTTGAAAATCATGGCAAAATTTGGTTGCATGTTTGCACAGGCTCTGGATTATAGACATGGTCCTCATGCTTTCCCAATTAGCAATGAAGTGAAGCAGGGCTGTGCGCTTACTCCCATGTTTTTTAGTGTGATATTTTCAGAGATGTTTTGGATGCCTCCAAAAAGGACAAAAATGGGTTCAGGGGGGCAGAGCCAAGATGGTGGAGGGAAAGCAGTGACTGTCGTGAGCTCTCGCCCAAAGCCCTCCAAATACCTAAAAAAAATCGCTCTAAACAAATTCTAAAGCAGAAGAACCCACAAAAAGACAGACTGAAACAAATTTCCAGCCAAAGACAGCCTAGATGGCTGATCAGAAAGGTACATCATGCCGGGTTGGGAGAGGAGCGCAACGCGGTGTGGGCGCGTAGGCCGCAGTGACCCTGGAGCCGGCCTCAGAGGACTGAATCACAGGCAGCTGTGGCAATTTCCAGACTTCCCAACCCAGGAGCTCCAAAGACAACTTAGAAGGTCAGTGGGAAAAGTCTGTGACTGAGGTGAGAGAGGAGCTAGGTCTCAGCCTCAAGTCCCGAGCATGGCTTCTGGGACTGTGGCTGTTTCCTGAGCTTCTGGCCCACAGACTGAGGGGGAATCAAGTGGTTGATCAGAGGGGGATTGCAGGAATCTCTTTGCCAGTGCTGAGGCAGGAATCTCTTACTTTGCCCGTGCGTGGATCTGGGTCACAGTTCTGAGGGGTGGTCCTGGGCGAGGAGGAGAGCTGGTGCGGTGGAGCGAAAACACCTCACCCCTTATCATACCAAGTTGGAAGAACTGAAAATTTACAGGTCCCTAGAAGTACCTCTGAAAGTAGCTGTACAAACCCCCGAAGCTTGGGACAGTACACTCTTCACATTGGAAGCAAACTTTTACCTTAACAAAGAGTTTAAAACTCACAAAGGACAAAAATGGCATCATGTTCAGCCACCCTACTGTCTGTAAATCATTTAATTTTAAAAGGCTACAAGCCAAGACTAAAGTAGAGGGAGAATTAGTGCTTGACTTTGTTTACAGATGATTGTGCACTCAATGCAACATCTGAAGCTGAGATGCAATAAAATGCGGGTCAATTCTCTGCTGCTTGTGATAATTTTGGCCCAACAATTAACACCAAGAAAACTGAGGCTCTTCACTAGCCAGCACCACATCATCCATATGTGGAAACATTAATTACAGCAAAAGGAGAAATTTGGAAGGCCATGGATATGTTCACTTACATTGGCACCATATTTTCTAGGGATGTGCACATGGATGATGTGGTTGATGTGCACATTGCCGAAGCTAGCTCAGTGTTTTTGGAGACTCTGAAGGAAAGAGTAAGAGAGAAGAGGTATTAGATTGCCCACCAAAGTGAAGGTGTACAGAACCATTGTGCTGACCTCACTGCTGTATGCCTGTGAAACCTGGACAGTATACCAATGCCATTCTAGGAAATGGAATCACTTCTATTTGAATTTTCTTGTAAAGATTCAGAAGATCACCTGTCAAGATAAGATTCTAGAGACTGAGATCCTTTCTCCAGGTGATCTGCAAAGCATTCAAACTCTCTTGTAGAGAGTGCAACTCAAATGGATTGGTATGCTGTCTGAATATCAAATGTATGTTCACGTAAAATACTATTTTATGAAGAACTCATACAAGGCAAGTGTTCCTATGGAAGTAAGAAGAAGTGAGACACGGACACTCTCAAGATCTTCCTGAAGAACTTTGGAACTGATTGTGAGACATGGAAGACAAACGCATGGTACCACTCAGTATGGTGTATCAGCATCCAATGAGGGTCTGCAATCTGTGAGCAACAAATTGCAGTAACTCAAAAGAAATGTGAGATGGGCAGATTTAGAGACATCTCCACTCCAGAAGTTCATATGGACTATTAGTGCCCAACTTGTGATAGAGCTTTCCAAGTTCATATTGGTCTGATTGACTACAGTCAGACATACTGTGTCTTGACCCCAACATAATGATGTCATTTTGATCCTTTTCCAGAATGAAAGACAACAAGCAACCAACCTCAGTGACTACATTGGCTTGATCATTACTTTAAAGTTTATAATTTAGTAGAAGTTGTATTGCACACTGAGTTCAAATCCGACTTCAGACACATAAAACTTACCAGCTGTGTGACCCTGGGCAAGTCACTTAACCTCATTGCCTAGCCAAAAAAAATGGCAAGGAGAATGAGAATATTTAGTAGGAATAGAAAAATTATTTGAAGATTCTATCAAAAATGAGGATGAAACTTGGAGACCAGAATGAAACTTTTGCTTCAGAGAGAATCCAGGAAATAAACAGCTTGAAAAAATTTTATCTTGGTAGATGTTGTTACTTTTTCTATGCATTGAGGGAGACTAAATGATGTTGACTTTTTGTATGATGTCTGTCTACAAACACTCATCTCCTGGACTAATAAGCTGGGCAAAATGTCACCATTATGAGCCATTAGGATACATGAGAGATGGGTGATGCCCATGCCTCTTTTTGCATAAAAAACATTTCTAGTTCCATCTGGAAACTGCTCACCTAAAGAAAATATCCCAAGGGCCCATTAGTTTTCACATATCTTAGATTGAAAACATTTTTCAAGATTGAATTTAAGAATTGTCCCCATTGAGCTATTTTTATGTCATTTCTGAAAGAAAACAAAATTGACCTGAAACTCACATATCCAGTAGTTCAAGGTCATTCATGATGTTGCTTATAGTGACCTTGTTGAATGGGATGCTGGGTCATATAATAATGCTTATAAACACAAGGAAAATCTGACTTTTTCAACCAAATATAATGGGAACACCAAAAGCTATTTTAAACTGAAAAATTTAATAAGCATGTGTTTTGGGCCCATATAATTATATTATTCAGTAAATAATAGCTTACACTTAAAAAGCACTTCTATGTCCTATAAATCTTTAACATATATTTTCATTAGAACCTTACAAAAACCCTATGAAGTAATAAGAGGCAAGTATAATTATTCTGAGTTTAAAGAAAAACAAGGTTCAGAGAAATTCTGCACTTTGTTCAAAGTTACACATCAAGTAAATGAAAGAGCAGAAATTCACATATAAACCCTCTTTTGTAAGGTACTGTACCTACTTGCCTACATTAGAGTAACTCCAGTATTTACTGAGCACCTACTGTATGCAAGGAATTGTGTTCAGTACCCATGTAACCACAAAGCCATGATCATTTTCTTCAAGGAATTTATAATCTAGTTGGACTGATACATGTTTACATGTAACTACATTCATGTGTATATATTTTTGCAACAGAAAAAAGCTTCTTTCATTTGTGATGGATTTCCTGAATCAACAGTTCTGGTTCTGGGTAATACAATACATACATGACCTAAATGGTTTCTCTTACTACTAGCACACGGAATAATTTTATTTTCAATTTATAAGTTGTCTCTCTCCTATGGGTATCCAAGAGATGTTTCCTAATCCCTTCCTTAGCTCATACAAAGGAATATAGTGTCCCATATCTTTAAAAGAAAAAAACAAACAAATTAATTTCCTCTCTTTCAGCTCAAATTTTGCCAAAAGGAATCAAATGTCTCTGTCTCCTAAAGAGCAAAGGAAGTTCCCTCTCATTCCATTTCTTTCTGCTGCTGTCATTTATCATTAACCACCCAAGTCCAGAGTGGTAGGTGCCACTTTTTTATGTCAAAGGGAATTGATGGGCAACAAGAGGGCAGTAAATAATTGGACAATTTGCTTGGATTGCCACCTGCCTGATGCTGTGGCCAATGAGTAACATAATAGACTCCCCTTCCTTAACCCCTTCTTCCTGTAGAAGGAAGGAGAGAGACAGAGGATAGATTGTTCATATCATTAATATAGTGTTATACTTTCCCTGATAAGGAGAAGAGAGGAAGGTGTCAAGGGTATGTGTGTGGGTGGTAAGTAGGTTGCCCTCTCATTCAGCATCACCTGACATCGATTGGAATTGCAAGAGTTCTGAAGCCAACAAATTATGTATGAATATGTGTATGAGTGTGTGGCTGTGGAAACACTCCATGACAGAGTAGGGCTCTCTAAACCTCCAACTCTGTCCCACACTTCCACAATGCTTAGCAAAATTTATTGTCAATATCCCTCTCCAAACAACTTAAAAATAATGCCTCAAATTGAACTCTAGAGTGGCAGAGACAACAAAAGACATGGTCAGGGTGAGACATTTTTCTAGCCCAAAACAACTTAAAAGGTCAGGAGAAGTCTGTGATATCAGATGTGTGGCTGGCTTGGAGCACACACTTTGGCAACACCAGAGGTAGGCCTTGAAGGCAGCAGCATCTTCTGGAACTCTCAGCCCAGGGATGGTGAGTGGGTTGGCCAACTGGTCAGAAAGAGATTATGGGGACTATGTGCTGACATATCAGTGCTACTCACAACTCTGTTGCCCATACACAATTGTGCTATATATGTATCATCCCATTTGAGGCTCCTTAGAATTCTATAAAGAAAAAAATCTATAAAGATATTATAGGTATTATTGCCTCCATTTTACAGATAAGGAAACTGAGGTTCAGAGAGGATAAGGGACTTCCTTAGGTTGCATAGCTAGTAAATGTGAAAAGCAAGATTTGAAACCAGGTCTTCCCAGACTTTGAGTGCAAACTGAAGTTTTTCCAATTTTCTTACTAATTAAAACAATTTAAATGCATTCAAAGAATTATTCAATTTCTTCTAAATAAGCTTGTGCATGTATTTATAATTTAGAACTACTTGATTTGTATTTTCCCTGAAACCTGGTTAGCAGTAACCTGATATACTTTATACAATTTTCCTATATTGAATATAATTTGTCATCAATTTAGTCTATCTTCCTTGGTCCTGCACATTCTGTTTAAAGAAGCGTCATATGCTTAAATCAAGTGGAAACCTTTCTCCCTTACTTTTCTATGCTGTTAAGGGACCATTTTCCTGCTCCAAAGCAAAAAAAAAAAAAAAAAAGTGCTCCCTAGGTAGTTCAAATTTTAAAAACTGCGTGGACTATATTGAGCCTTTCTGGGGGAGTTAAGTATATTGCTGTTGTCATTGTTATTGTTGCTGTTGTTGTTGTTTTTGGTAAGCAGATGAACAGTGGAGCAATTTTGCAGGAGATCCTAAAATGCATATTTTCCATAATAACAAATTGGGTAAATTATAAGTTCTCTGGAGAATACGAACAAGCAGTTTTCAGATGAAGAAATCAAAGATATCTATAGACATATGAAAATATGCTTTAAATCAATATTTATTAGAGAAATGCAAATTAAAACAACTCTGAGGTACTACCTCACACCTATCAAATTGGCTAATATGACAGAAAAGGAAACCTTTGAGATGATCAGGTATAGGAACATTGTACACAGTAACAGTCACATTGTGCCATGACTAACTTTGATAGACTTAGCTCTTCTCAGCAAAGCAAGGATCTAAGACATCTCCAAAAGTCTCATGAAGGAAAATTCTATCCACATCCAGAGAAAAAACTACGGAGTTTGAATACAGATTGAAGCACACTACTTGCTCTTTTTTTCTTCTGTTGTGTTTTATTTCCTCTTTCTGGTGCTTCCTCTTATTGGTTCTAATTCTTCTATATAACATGTTTAATGTGAAAATATGTTTAATAGTAATATAAATGTAGAGCATACATCAGATTGCACGCTGTCTTGGGGAGAGAGGAAGGGAGGAAGTGGGAGAAAATTTAAAAATCAAAAGCTTATGGAAGTGAATGTTGAAAACTAAAAAAAATAAATTAATAACAAAGATAGGATAATATGAAAAAAGTTCTTTGGAATTGTCTTGGATAATTATATTGCTGAGAATAGCTAAGTCATTCATAGTTGATCATTATACAATATTGCTCTTACTGTTTACAATATTCTCTTGGTTCTGCTTACTTCACTATACCTCATTTCAAATAAATTCTCTTCAGTTTTTCTGAAAATTTTCTGCTTGTCATTTCTTAAAACAACCGTATTTCATTATTATGATATACCAAAACTTATTCATCTCTTCACCAACTAATGGACATCCTCTCAATTTCCGATTGTGCTACCACAAAAAGAGTTTCTATAAATATTTTTGTACAAGTAGTTCCTCCCCCCCCTTTTTAAAAATCTCTTTCAGATATAGACCTAGTAGAGGTATTGCTGGGTCAAAAGGTATGGAGTTTTATAGGCCTTTGAGCATAGTTCAAAATTGCTCTCCAGAATGGTCAGATTAGTTCACAACTGCACCAACAGTGCATTAATGTACCAATTTTCCTACATCCTCTCTAACATTTGCCACTTTCCTTTTCTGTCATATTAGCCAATTTGATAGGTGTGAGGTAGTACCTCAGAGTTGTTTTAATTTGCATTTCTCTAATAAATACTGATTTAAAACATATTTTCATATGTCTATAGATATCTTTGATTTCTTCATCTGAAAAATGCTTGTTCGTATTCTTTGTCTATTTATCATTTGGAGAATGAATTGTATTCTTATGATTTTGATTCAGTTCTCTATATATCTGAGAAGTAAGATCTTTATCAGAGACATTTGCTGGGTGAAAAAAAAATCCTCAACTTTCTGCTTTCCTTCTAATTTTGGTTGTATTGGTTTTGTTTGTGCAAATCCTTTTTAACTTAATATAACCAAAATTATGCATTTTTACTTCTACTAAAGCTGTCTCTCTTGTTTGGTCATAAATTATTCCCTTCCTTACAGACCTGACAGATAAACTATTCGAGGTTCCCTGAATTTGCTTATGGTATCATATTTTATGTCTAAATCATGTATCCATGTTGACCTTATCTTGGAATGCAGTGTGAGATGTGAGTCTCTACCTAGTTTCTGCCAAACTGATTTCCAACTTTCCCAGCAGTTTTTGTAAAATAGTAGGTTCTTATACCAAAAGTTCAGATCTTTTGGTTTATCAAACACTAATTACTATGGTCCTTTACTATTATATATTGTGTTCCTAACCTATTCCATTGATCCATCATTCTTTTTCTTAGTCAGTGCCAGATTGTTTTGATGACCACCACTTGGTAATACCGTTTGACATCTGGTACAGCTAGGCCACCTTCCTTTACATTTGTTTTCATCAATTCTCATGATATTCTTGACCTTTTGTTCTTCCAGATGAATTTTGTTACCATTTTTTTCTAACTCTATAAAACGATTTTTGGTAATTTGATTGGCGTGGCACTGAACAAGTAAATTGATTTAGTTAGAATTGTCATGTTTATCCTATTGCTCAGCCTACTCATGAACAATTGATATTTTTCCAATTGTTTTGATCTGACTTTATTTGTGTGAAAAGTGTTTTGTATTTGTGTTCATATGGTTCCTGGGTTTGTCTTGGCAGGTAGACTCCCAAGTACTTTATATTACCTACATTATTTTAAATGGAATTTCTCTATCTCTTCCTGGTGGAATTTGTTGGTAATATATAGAAATTGTGATGATTTATGTGTGTTTATTTTATGTCTTACTAAATTTGTTAATTATTTCAACTACTTTTTGAGTTGATTCTCTAGGATTCTCTAAGGCAGGTAGATGGCACAATGGATAGAGTGCTGAGTCTGAAGGCAGGAAGATTCTTCTTCAAAAGAGTGATAATTTTGTTTTTTTAAAAGGAAGGGGCTGTAACTACTGGAGAGATCAAAGACATTTAAGTGGAATTGATATCTAAACTGTTCTCTGAAAAAAAGATAATGATTCTAAGATGTGTAGGTAAACGAAGGAGTACCTTCCAAATATAGGCAACAGAAAGCACATTGGCAAGGAGGTGAATGATGAAATGTTAAGGAAAGAGCTAGCAAATCAATTTCAGTGTAACAGAGAGTATAAGATATGGAATCATATGAAATAAATGAGAAAAGTGTGTGGGAATCAGACTGTGGGGGGCTTTAAATAGCTTTGTGAGTATTTTATAATTTATGCTAGAGCTAAATGAAATTTTTTGATTCAGAAAAATGCATCGTCAGTTCTGTGTTTTAGGAAGGGAAATGGAAAGGGAGAATGAGAGTATAAGAGATTTGGCTAGATGTTCTGAGGAGAGGAACATGGCAATAAGTCAAAGGTTCTGTTAAAGTGCAACTTCCCATGGCTTTAAATTAGCATCTTTTCTTTGAGCCTTACTCATTAGGCAGGATGAACTATACTGCTTTCTGATCCCTTCTCTGGTTCACAGGAGAGAAGAACCATTAATGGTAATATTGTAATTGGGAAAGAAATAGTGATCCCTTTCCTTTGGGAGAGAGGGAGAGTTGTGAGGTTTAGTTGGGTACAGAAAAGGAGAAAGATACAGAGACAAAATAACAGAGACAGACAGACAGAAGAGATACAGAGAAGAGCAACTGCTCATGGGAAAATAGTCTTCTTCTTTTTATTAAATAATACATTGGGGTTAGATACTCAGAACTAATTGGTTAATTAATTAGAAGTTTCAACTTTAGCAATTAATAGATATCTAAATATACTCTTATATTACTGAAAAGCTGAGGAAATAAGCATTTATTAAACATATATTATGTGCCAAGTACTTCACAAATGTTATCTAATTTTACCCTCACTGAAACACTTGTAGGTAAGTATTATCTCCATTTTGCAGCTGAGGAAACTGAGTCAAATAGAAGTTAAGTTCTTTTCCAGGCTCACCTGGCTAATTAGTGTCTGATGCTGGATTTGAACTCAGAACTCCTGACTCCAGGCCCAGTGCTCTATTCACTCTGCCACCTGGCTGATCCTAATAATAATAATAATGCAATAAAAAGAGTGATCATGGGAATGAGTCAAGCAGCTCCATTTAAGAGTAGCCCACCTCAATATCCTGTTACATATTAAGGCTTTCATCTGGGATTTTTTTTTTACCTTTCTTTCTCATAAGTTGGTTCTTTTAGATGAAAAGTAAAAGATTTCTTACAGTGTGGCTGCTGCTAATATTTATAATGATACTAACTAGCATTTATATTGTGTTTTAAGGTTTGCAAAGATTTTCATATGTTCTCTCCTTTCATTCTCACAATAGCCCTGTAAAGTAAATGCTATAATCTTCCTCATTTTACAGATTAGAAAACTGTAGCAGAGACAAATTAAGTGACTTGTCCAAGGTCACAAAGCTAATAAATATTGATGAAGAATGGAATCCATTTAACTTTTTATTGTTTAAGTTGATATATATTAATTGCATGTAATCATTCTTTCATTTTATTACTGTTGATGCTACATGTATAATCATGATTAGTTTGCTAAATACTATTTGATATTTTATGCTTGAAAAGTTAATGATGGCCTGTTTGATAAGTATTTTGATTTCTTTAACTAGAAATATTTAGGTGTCTCAGAACTTTAGGAGGTGATCCAGAGAAGAAAAATAAGGGAATTATAATTACCATCTTTTAATGTCATAGGATTAGGCAACTCAAAATTGAGTAAGGGTTGGGACTTTATTAGTACTGTATGAATTGCCTGATTTCTTGAAACTTGCAAAAATGTCAAATCCACTAAAGGCAGGAGACAGTGCTTGGAAACTAAAGCACTTTTGAGGAGGAGAAGGAGAAGGAAGAATTGGTCAGAAAATATAGATTGATATATGATAGACAGAGAGAGAGAGAGAGAGAGAGAGAGAGCATGATGCAAATACAAGCACAAGACAGTCTTTGTTCTCAAGGTGCTCACATTCTAATGACAATAGATACAGAGGATCTAGAAAGGGGATGTGGAGCACAAGGTGGTAGGTGAGTAAATGGAGGAGCCCAGACAGTAAGTCAAGTGGGTTTTGAAGTGAGCATGGCTGAGGCCCCCAAAGAAACATGGATCTAGGCTAGTCAGTCACTAATAAGGACAGCAGGTCTCAGTAAGGCTGTTTCTCTATGTTGGGAAAGCAGCAAGATATGTGGTGGAGAATTCTGGAGAGTGAGCAAAATGAGAATGGCCTGACAGCCAGGAGATTGAAGTGAATGCTTGAGATAAAGACAGTATTTTTACTTGTGAGATCACATTTCCTAGAGCAGATAGGGCTTGCCAACCTGTGGATTAGATAAGAGCAAGATCTCTTCTGTTGAAAAGACATTCAATGCCTATATGGGCAAGGACAAACAGATACAATATTGAAGGGCATCTTAAATTGATAAGGTGCCTGTCCTTCCAGGGAATAAAAATGTACAGTTTGAAAAACAAGGCAACAAAATCACCACAAAATGGGCATGCATCTGAGTTAGAAAACTTAGCTAAATAAAATATCTCAAAAGGTTTGATGTTGCTTTATGCTTTTTCATTGGATGCATGTATAATATTATTATTTTTAACTAATATTATTATTACTGTTGATAAGAGTTGTATTATTTTATTTTCTTCATTACTTGAAGTAGCCCATCAGATAGTGCCTTTCATTATGATACATGGTTCAAATATAGCATTAATATTTAAATATAGCACAGAATTATATGTTGCAGAATATACTATCTATTGAACAATTAACATTATAAAATATGAAATTCTACATAATATTATTAGAATCAGATATCTTAATATGTGATACTAATGTTGATTTAATATACTCTCAAGTGATTTTCAGGGACTTAAAATATTTGGCCATGGAGAGAAATGTGTGCCACCTCCAATAGCCTTCCCACAGAAACTATACATATAGTTGCCACATCTTTTAGAAACAATAGAATCTTGAAAAAGTGACAGTTTAACTGTCATTTGAGGAGACTGTGAATATGATAGATGTAGAGAGAAAAACAACAAACAACAACAACTGTAAGATCATATTGTTTCCAGAGCTGAAATCGTCAGATTAAGCAATAATTAAAATAAACATTGGCTATGATCTTTCTCACAGTTGATGTGTTGTGAATAATTATTTATGTCTTTGTCTTCCTGTGTTTACTGTACACGTATATGTGTGTATAATGTATGTGAGTATACACAAATGTATGTGTATGTACGCATATATATGCATCTATCTATCTATCTAAAGAAGTAAGGAGAGAAATGAGGGGAGGGGAGGTGGGGGAAAAAAAGAGGAGTGGAGGGAAGAAGGGAAGTGACAAATGAGTTCTTATTGGAAAATATGTTTCTCCAGTTTGTTTAATAAATAATATATTGGGGCAATAGTTTGAGTTATTTTTTTTCATTGAGAAAGAAGATTTTATAATTTAGTTATTAATGTAGTAATATTAGAACATTCACTCTTAATTAACTTAAAATCCAGGATGAAACCAATAAATAAAATGGGCTAATGTGAAGTAAAGATAGTTGATTATCCCAACTATTCTACTTATTGGATCGTTAGCATGAAACCTCTGCTACATATTAAATTAGCTACCATGCCCTTCGTGGGCAATGGGACAGTCTTGGACTATCAAATCAAATCACGCCCTCCTTATTAATGTATCTCAATATACATTTAACAAACACGACTAGAAAAGTAGAAATTAATGCATTTTGTTTGATTGCTTTTAGCGTGCCACTTAAGTTGCCTGAGGGATTATTCTGAGTGAAGGGGCATGGAGCAGGTGTATTGCTTGTATAGGCAAAGGCACAACCACACAGGTCACCTAATGTCAATTTTAGTATTTACACCTATACAACAAGACATATAGGGGTCCGTCCCCATCTGGTGGGTCACAGGGTTTTTGAGTGCTCTGTACCATCTGCTACTCTTTTCATGACAAGCTACTCTTGGAGAGTAGAGGTCCCTGGTATGTAGTTCTAGTTCTGGTCTCCAGTGCCAATCAATCTAAGGAATTATTTGGCGTGACTAAAGATGTCTGTATCGTACTAACATGGAACAATCTCTGCCACACAGCAAGAGATTGACCTGCAGCCTGGGTTATAGTCTCTATAATGGCATTGGAGATGAAATGTCCTTTGCTCCAAAGTGAAGGTTAAGGGGAACAAAATAAACTGGATAAAGAGTATCCAATAATACCTCAAAAGTTTCACATACTAGAACTAGACCTTATTTTGGTAATGGAGTCCAAAGAGTTGAGTATGTTGATCCAGAAAGCAAAGCCTATCAAGTATCTGGGTAGGAAGGAATAGTAGAATTAATCCTAGAACCACATCGTTTGCCTCCCAGAAAAGTAAGTCCTTTGAAAATGGAGTCTTAAGGGGGGCAGCTAGGTGGCTCAGTGGATAGAGGAGTGACCCTGGATTGAGGAGGACCTGAGTTCAAATCCAGCCTCAGACACATAATACTTACCAGCTGTGTCACCCTGGGCAAGTCACTTAACCCTATTGCCTAACCAAAAAAGAAACAGAGAGAGAGAGAGAGAGAGAGAGAGAGAGAGAGAGAGAGAGAGAGAGAGAGAGAGAGAGAGAGAGAGAGAGAATGGAGTTTCAAAGTGATAAGCGCAAAAGGAATCTCCTTACCTTAACAAGTGTCCCTGGGAAACTGAGTACCAAGGACCTGCTCTGGGAGGGAACTTCAGTTCCCAAGAATTAGGGATCTCAATAACACCTTCAAAGTGCTAAGGCTAAAACAAATTACTCGGAGGTTAGCAGGTATGTTGATAAGACTTTATTCAGCAACTGAATTTGGACAACATATTTCTTGCTCTTTTAAGTTTCTTTCCAACAGGATCTTTAGCAATCTGCAGATTTATACAAACAACAAGTACAGTGGTTCATGATACACAAGTGGGTCTGAAGAGAGATTGGAAAAATGAAAATTCAGGTAGGGTTGCAGAATATTTTACAGTAACAATTGTTGTGAAATATCCTGCATATGTGCTTGTTTGCTCACATGAAATGGGGAGCAGTTTTCAACATTAAGTTATCTATGCTATGGTTGTCTCACAGGTAAGCCAAAGATTGGTAAGGTATGTTGCTTGGAAATGTTAAAATCTAGGAGAGATAAGGCTTTTACATAGATATCTTGGCTCTAGTGCTATAGAAATTCAAAGGAGAAAGAGATCATTTCCAACTCTCATGATCAAGGAAGGTTTCATGAAGGAAATAACATCTTAAGTCAATCTTAATAGAGCAGAAAAATTTCTAAAATCAAGAAAAAGAAATTTCATTTGGAAGGTACAATATGAACAAAGGTGTGGAGATCAGAAAGCACAAGTGAAGAGTGGAGATGATGGTGGTTATTTAAATTCTCTATCCAACAACTGTATAGTAGTCTTCATTTAAAATTATTCTTCTTCAAAACTCATTTCATTTAGGAATTCTTCTTAGGATGTATATATATATATATATATATACACACACACACACACATATATACATATATACATATATACATATATATAAATATAAATATGTGTGTATATATACATATATATACACCTATGTATACACATGCATACATATACACATATATCCACATATATGTGTATGTGTGCATTAGTACAGGATTTTGAGATTTTTGTGAATGAAATCATATCAGTGAAAAAAAGTTATTTTGTAATATGGATGTTACATGTAAATTTTAATACAAAAAATGAATCATTGCATGTTAGCAAGATAAATTATCACACTTCACAATTTAAGAGCTAGAAAGGCAATTTACTTTGTGAGTTGGTGTTATGTTTCTAATTCTCAATATTTTAAGCTGCTTGTCCAAAGAAGTGCTAGTTTGTCATTATGGAACCAGAATAAAATATACTGCTACCCAAATATTTAAAGAAAAATGAGTCTTTTCTCTCATCAGCTTTGATTTTGATATTTCTTTGATTTGTTTGCTTGACATTACTTTGAAAATACACATT
>NW_020954094.1:0-10827 GCF_900497805.2 Vombatus ursinus
CAGGCAACTCTGCCTTGGCATTCTTGGGGCCCAGCAGCCCAAAACCCTGTCAGAACTGAACATGGTCTACCTGCTGAGTAAAACACTGCCTATATTCACCACACTGAAAAGAGTCATTCCCTCAAGACCTTTTCTTACACTGAATTAGGACTGAAGAGTGTGAATCCATTTTTATCTCTATGAAATTCACAGTGATCATTTTGATTTTTCTCTCTTTTTTATCAGTCACAGATTTCTCTCAAATCTTTGCTGTCTTGCTGCTGGCTGTCCGGGGGGCGTGGTCAAACTGCTGGCTGCCCCCCCCAGGGGCGGGGTCTCCCTGATGATGAGCCCTGGGGAGGTGGGGTCTCCCTGCAGCTACTGGTCAGCAATGGGGGTGGAGCCTCTCTGGTGGCCTGCACTGGGGGTGAGGCCTTGCTGTCCTGCTGGTCTGGGGCTGCTGGCTTGCAGGGGGCGGGACCTCCGCTGGTGCATGGCCCCGGGGCTCAGAGCCCATGCAGCAGCAGCCCCCCTGCTGTGCAGCTGCTGCTGGTGTGCCCCACTCCTCCCCCACCCTGGTTACACAGACCTTTCCTGCTGAGCGGGTAAGTTGCTTCCCTGCTCCTGAATCCTGCTGAGGTGTTTTTTACCAAGGCTGTTTGGAGGGAGTTTGGGAGGGCGCCAGGGGCATTCTTCCTCACTCTGCCAGCTGGGCACCGGAAGTCCACACTATTGCTTCCATCCCAAGCTGCTGTGCCTGGTTTTCTGTGATTGGTTTAGAATCTGCTGTCTTTTCTGTCCCTGTGACTGGGAATCCAGGTTTTTGTTTGCAGGCGCTTATAGCGGGAAGAATATCTGTGGCAGAGAATTCCTCAGGGGTGCCAAGACTTTCCCACAATCCTCTCACAACTTTTAAAGCATAATTCATTCCCAGCATCCTGTGAGTTGCCTCTTGTATGGGATGCAGATGATATTTTGAGTGGCTCAGACACCCGGCAAGCTAATAAGATCACTATACAAAAGCCCTTTTCATCTTTTTAGAAGATAATGAAATAGAAAAGTTCCAGTTTTGCCAACATCAAGTCCAATAGGGTGGACATCCAGTATCTCCTAACGGCCAGCAAAGCTTATTGGCCCAGGCACGGGCCTTAGGGAATATGAAGCCCCCTGCCACCAAGCAGGAGAAAAGACGGGCGTCTTTGGACGCAGGAGACCAGGGGTGCCCTCCCTTGCCTCACTACAAGGCTCCAGGCTAAGCCACCTGGGCCTCTTCAATGGAGTAAAGAGGAGTGGGCGGCTTTTGGCAGTTAAGGGGACCTCTGATTGCTCTTCCTGTTTTAGGAAGTCCAGATGATGCGAAAGAAGCCCTTTGGTTTGGGTTGCCATGAGTCCAAAGGGCACGTTGTGGAGTGCTAACCTAGAAACCTGCCGCTGATTTTGCAGCATGGTCAGATTCTGTTGCTTCTCGCTGTTCATGGTCTGCACCATTGAGACCAGGTGCAAGACTTCACCTTGGGGCATTCAACCCGTGGCAGCGGAAGCGAAAGTCCATGAAACCCAGAATTCATTTCTAAGACACTAAACCTCTTATAAACAGGCTCTGTTCTCTGATCCACTTTAGTCATTGAAAGATGCCATGCCCAGCGATCCAGCCACTCCGCAAATGGGGAAGGGCTGGAGCATGATGGTTCACAAGGTATAGATGCTGATGCTAGGCCTGGGCCTGACGTTCAGCTGCACCTCTTGTACCTTCAGATAGGAGTCTATATGTGGGTGGGTCATGGCACAACCTTCCAGAAGACCTTAAAGCTGCATGTACAGTTGTTATGGATTTGGAGATGGTAGAGGCTAGATCTATAATGTCAAAAATCAGCTCAGGCAGCCAAACTTAGGGCATTAATTAGAGCAGCGGAAATAACAGAGTCAGTGAGTTACAATTTGTACTGACTCTAAGCATGCTTTTGCTATGTCCCATGCAGCTGGACACATATGGAAAAACAGGACCTGTGAGTCCGCAGGGACTCCGGGGATGCCCGGCAGCTGATGGTCCACCCCCTGGAGGCTATTCATCCTCAGGCCCTCACTGGTCAAGATGATCCTGTTTCTAAGGGCAATGAGAGGACAGATTGGGTGACCAATGAAGCTACTAGAAAACAAGAAACTGGAGATCTGAAAGGCTAGGAAAATGAGCTCGAGGCACCCCTGGTGATTTATAGATTTGTGATGGCCATGAGACTCTGAAGTGGGAAAATAGCAGCAGCAGAGAAAATGAGCAGGTAGAGTTCCTCCCTGATGAAAGAATGCCACTCCCTGGATTACCTGGAACATGGATGATTATGTCACAACATAAGATGCATGAAGAAATGAAGAAATGTTGTTAGAGCAATGGCTGAACAAATTTTGGTATAGGAATTGAATGTAACCCAAATATGTCTTAAGAGATAGGCCATTTCACTGGCACTTAACTGTCGTACAGTAATGCAGTGGGCACTGAGTGCACTCAAGGGACTGATTGATAAGTGTAACAACAACATTGTAGGTGGCACAGAGGTTAGAGCTCCTGGCCTGGAGTCAGGAGGTACTTTGTTGTGAGTTTATATCTGGCCTCAGACACTTCCTAGCTGTGTGGCCTGGGCCAGTTGCTTCATCCTGTTTGCCTCGGTTTCCTCAGCTGTAAAATGAGCTGCAGAAGGAGTTGGCAAAGCACTCCTGTATCTCTGCCAGGAAACTCCAGATGAGGTCACAGAGAGTCAGATACGACTGAAACAATTTAAAAACAACACAAAGGCCAACAACTTTGAAAGACATCACAACTCTGATTATTCTATCAGCCACTACACCAGAGCACTTATAAAGATGTCCTGAGTGAAAGGTAATAGATACATGATGTAGAATAAAATACACATTTGGGAAACAGAGAGTTTGGGGATTTGTTTTGCTTGACTAGGGGACTTTATTACAAATATTTTATTTTATTTTTTTAATTTTGGGTAGGAAAGCATAGCACTGTAAGGGGACTAGGAAGGGGATGTCCATCCCCCTGTCCTCCCAGAAAAGAAAGAGATTGATGGATTTTAAAGCAGACACTGAATAGAACAGGAGGAAGGCCAGAAGGCAGTGAGGACAGCTTAGAAAGGGCCAGAGGGCCATGCTGAATTTTTTAATTGCTCATAAAGAAAATCCAGCTGTACATGTTAGAACTTGTTTCATGTGCAATCCTCTTTCTGGTGTATCTACAATTTTTTATACATTTTACTTCATGTTTGTGAATTTCAAAATTTTAAAAATCATATATGGATGGTTTTCTTTTTGGCATTTGCACCAATTTTGAAGGTAGGGCAGGAAATGGCAAATGTGATTTTAATAAGACTTTCTCTGACTATTGGTGTTTTGGAAGATTTTTTTTTTATGTGTCCTTTATGGTTATCAGGACCTTTGAATCCTTATATCTTTTCAGCACTGAATTATTGGTAATGGCTCCTGGTCCACATTTGAAACTTTGGATAGAAATGACTTTTGTTGGTCATTTTTCATGTAACATTTGATATATTTTCCACTCCACAATTTCCATTCTTATTTGATCTTTATTTATTTTATTCTTTAAGTTTTATGTAGTTATAATGATCTATTTTAAAATATTTATAGCTTGGGTTATGAATTCTCCTAGCCACAGTTTTAAAAAAAAACCTGAGTGTGTTTTGTTCCATTTATGTTTTTATCTAATTTTTTTCAATAAGCAAAAATTCCACCAATCCTTCCCATCCACCTCAAATTCAACAAGAAAACAAAACCCCTATTTACAAACGTGAATAATCAAAAGCAATATTCCTGCGTTGACCTTGAACAAAAATACATATACACACATACGTGGGTGTGTGTGGTTGTGTGTGTCTAATTCTGCCCTGAGTCCTTCATCTACCCAGAGGCCAAAAGCATATTTTGTTATTTGTCCCCTGGAGTAGTGGTTGGTCATTGTGTCGATCAGAGTGACTAAAGCAGAGTTATATTTCTTTACAACAGTTGGTTTTTACGTAGATTATTATTGTTGAGTTGTTTCAGTTGTGTCTGACTCTCCATGACACCCTTTGGGATTTTCTTGGGAGAGATAACTGGAGTGGTTTGCTATTTGCTTCTCTAGCTCATTTCACAGATGAGGAAACTGAGGCAAACAGAGTTAAGTGACTTTCCCAGAGTCACACAGCTAGTAAATGTCTGAGGCTGGATTTGAACTCAGGTCTTCATGACTCCAGGCCTGGAGGTCTATCCACTAAGCCACCTAGCTGCCATGAATGTACATAGTTCTTTGCAAATCTTACCCTGTTTTCCATTCTTGGTATCCTCAGATCCTCTTAGTTGCCTGGTCAATACTAGATGGTCTTTTCTGCCTTTATCAGACTACATTTGGAATCAAGGCTGGGTCTGTTGAGACTAAATTGACTTAGAGGTAGAACTTGAATACAGACTATTCCAGGTGCAATTTTACAATTTCCACAGTCAGTGTACGGATAAATTGCCATAAAAACACTTTTATAGTAGAAACAAGCTTGGATAGGCTTCTTCCCCCTCTCAAAAAAAAAAGTTCAGCTGTGAGAGGTCTCAGTTACTAAGTACTGCACTTCATTACTTTGGAATTATACAACCTTCTTCCAGCAACTTCTTTTCCAGGGCTGTTAAATTTTAAGGCCCTGCCCAAAGACAAGGTCCCCAAGCATCTGGGAAGTCCCCAGTGGACTTTAGAGATAAGGAGAATTTTCCAAGAATTTTCCAATTTTTTGTACTGTTTCCAAACAGTAAGTTATTCTTATTATTCATTTCAAAGACAAATAAACCCAATTAAATACTTAACAGTTTTCCCACGTAGTACCTATATTCTCTAACAACTTAGTTCATAATTCACAGCATTCAGATCAAAAGAAGAGTTAATCTTCTAAGTATATAATCTGATTATCCTCTGTGCATCATGTTCCAAATTAATAGCATTTCTTATTTAATAATTTCCCCTAAATTACAATAAAAGCAAAATTAGAAGGGTAATAATTACATAAACAATATTATACATTGAATATATGAAATAAAACCTATTGCCAGTCAAATGACATCCATTCTGTTGAATGCATTTCTGAATAACTTTGCATGAAAAATCACTTTATCCTTCTATCAATTTGACATTCTTTACTGATTGCATTCAGAGACCTGTATAGAGTTCTTTTGACTCAATGACACTTTTAATTATTATTCTTCGAGTTGTTAGCAATAACTTCTATAGGAAAGACAATGACTCCTGAGGTAGATGAGGCAAGCTAATTTATTATATGTTCTTCAAGAAGCAGAGGTGCTCCTAGAAGCAGACACACCCCGCAGAGGCAAGAGCAAGCAGTTGTATTCCTGTCCTGAAATGTGAGGTCCCTCCCTCGTTTCACCATTGGCTGGATACTTTCCAGAACAGCTACTTCATAATACTCCTTAATATGTCGCTCCCTCCCTCTACATATAACATTGTGCCTAGAATTGTGTTAATCCTCTCCCCCCAAGTTAATATGCATAAGCTCATTAAGCATGCACAGTTTGAACATTTGTAACTGTCCTACTTTTCAGCACTTTTGATTCTGAGTATTCTTATTAAAAACAATTCTGAGTAAAACCGCTCCTTTCGCATCTATAGTTGACTTTAAGACCACTTCCTCTACATCTGTGGAAACATAATTTCTTATACCTTACACAGTTTCTAAATATATTTTAGTGGCACATTTTAGGTGTATTTGAATTAAGGTACATCAAAATTATTCTAATAAAAGAACACCTCAGACCTGAAATGAAACCATATCATTATTTAGTTAGGACAAACTCAAACCAATCCTTTCAAGATTCAGTTTCAGATCGCATCACACAGAACCTCAATGCCCATTTACTGCCAACAGCTCAGAATACTGGCACTACTGCTTTCAGGTGGTCTACTTCAGTTACTGGGCATGAGGGAGGGAGGTGATGGAGCTGGGAGGGTATAGGAGCTGTCCGGGGTAACTAGCTTGGTGGGTGATGGCCCAAGTGGAAGGTGAGCCCTGGGAGGAGGCCAGGGTTGCAAGGAGGGTCAGTCCCATGGCCCTGGAAGTGCAGGGGATGGAGGCCAGGGCTTGGGGCAGAAAGGAAGGTGGCAGCCTGAGGTCCTAGCCCTGAGTGTGAAAAGAAAGATGCTGGGGCCTCAGGAGCTAGGCAAGGAGGGTCTCTTGGCACTGGGAGGACCCTCTTAGAGAGGGCAGGCCCCACTATGGCCCCTGCCACCTCTTCTTCTTGCTAAGTGGCCAGCCTTCTCTAGATAAACTGTGCCAGGGATGATTCCTCCAGGCAGCCTGGGGAGGGAGCAGCCCTTGGGGCCCAGATCTCTGGGTCCTGGAAATGCCAGGTTCCTGGGGCCTCAGGGCAGGGCAGGGCAGGGCTGTGGGGCCTGGAAGGAGCTGCCCAGAGCAGACTAGCCCTGAGCCTGAGCTCTTGGGGCTGAGATGCCCCTCCTCCCAGGAGCAAGCCAGGTGGGTGTGAGGCAGGCCCCTGCCCAGCACCCTGCTTCTGCGGGCATCCCCTTTGTGGTGCCTGATCCTTCCCATGTGACCTCGTGGTGAGTGCCCTCCAGGGACACCGGGAGCGCCTTCCCTCCCAGGCCCCTGCTTCCTGGCCCCTGCTTCCTGGCCAGGCCCCCCCTCACCTCCCCAGGGTCCTGGGGCACCCTCCCCCCTGTACCAGGGGTCCCACAGCCCGACCTCCAGACCTTGCTCGACCCGGAGTCCCGGACACTGCTTCCTCCGCGGGGGATGGGAAGCCCCTTCCTGCCTCGGGGGTGTCTGTGGGGCGATGGGGGAGGGGAGGGGGCAGGAGAGAAGGAATAAGAGGGTGGAGAGTGGTCCCCGTGCCCGCCCTGCTGCCCCCTCTTCTGCTGGGAAGGGCAGTGCCAGGGGCTTGGGGACCCCTCGGGGGTCTCACCCTCCGTAAATCCTTGTAGGCCAGCCCCCTGCCTGGGGGTGAAGGCGGGGACGTCTCCCCCGGATCCTTCTGCCTCCCCTGAAGAGGACCAAGAGCTGGCCCAGGCAGGGAGGCCGAGGGGATGGCCCCCGGACCCCCGAGATCCCCATGGCAGGTGAGTGCGGGCAGCCCCAGGGTCGACACCATCAGCAAGGCTGGGCGTTAAAAAGAATAGAAGACAGTAGTAACAACACTGCCCTGCCCTCCTCCTGGCTTTGGACTGCTTCATGAGCTCTGGCGTCTCTAGCAGTAACTTCCCCCCAACTTGCTGCCCTCCTGGTTTTGATTTTTAAGCTCTCCCTCATCACACCTAACTGTCCAAGAAAACCATTTCAGTTATTATCCTGTTACATGTAGAGCATTACTTTGCTTTCTTTTTTGTGTTCCTAACACACACACACACACACTCACACACTCTCTCTCTCTCTCTCTCTCTCTCTCTCCCTCTCTCTCTCTCTCTCTCTCTCTCTCTCTCTCCCTCTCTCTCTCTCCCTCTCTCTCTCTCTCTCTCTCTCTCTCTCTCTCCATAAATATCTCGTTTGACCCTCTTGCAAAGGCAGCGCAGGGTATAGCCAGCCAGGTGCACTGCATTTTGTAGCCACTCAGGAAGGTGACTCACACCAGGAAGAGGCCATGGACGTGCATGTCCTTCATTTCCAGGGTTTATACACACATACACAAAACACAGTTTCCGAGGATTCCCCAACTGTTAAAAGGTATTTCACATTTCTATTAGAACCTGACCCCCCCCAACAAACAATAAACAAACAAATAAACAATTTATTTTTCAGTTAATTAGAATTTCCTAAACTACTACTTGCGTTCTTTGCCCAGATTAAGAAAAAAGGTCTTACTCCTGGAATTCTTCCTAGTCCTAAAGGTTCTTTAGTTATGGAGGGGAGAGAGGTAGTGGAGACCTTTTGTACCTATTGAAGAGGCAGGCTTTAAGTCTAAGGATTATAATAACAGAAAAATTCAGTTATGTCTCCCCAAAATCCTTTTTTTGGACAGTTTTCGCTTCAACACTATGAGGTAGAAGTTCTTATTAGTTTTATTTCACCGTTGAGGAAACTGAGGTAAACAATGTTTAAGTGACCCACCAAGGATTGCATAGCTAATAAGTTTCTGGGACCAGATTTGAATTCTGATCCTCCTGGCTCCTGATCCAAGATTTTATCCCCTGAGTCACCAGTTACTTCTCACTGGGAGAGTTTTGGACTGCTCTCAGGTCCCTAAATAGAAAAGAAACTAAGTTATTGAAGTGTCTGTTACAGCACCCAGAAAGGAAAAGATGTATCAACCAGGTGAACAGCTTTGAAAAGAAGACTTTGAAATGATCATGTTGTTTTTGTTGTTGTTGTTGCTTTTTGGAGACAATCGGGGTTAAGTGACTTGCCCAGGGTCACACAGCTAATACTTGTCAAGTGTCTGAGGCCAGATTTGAAAATGAATACTTATTTGTCATTGACAAATTAAATATTCATGAAGCAAAGACTTAAGGTGTTTTGGCTGAGCCAAATCTTATCCATGGCACCTCAAGCCCTTGATAAAACTGTAAAAAACTCTTCGTCACTTGACTGGTAACTATTTTGTGCCACTCAGCACAGTCAGGCTTTTTAATTACTCTCTCTCTCTTAAGAATCCTCTTCATGTTTTCATGTAGATGAGGCTTTATTTGACCATTAGGAAATTAACTGGATTATTCCTTGTTCTTTACTTTCTCTTCAGTGACCACAGGTAGTGTCTTTACCCCCAGAAGATACTGGCCAGCTTCTCACAACGTCTTCATAGGATTTTCTTAACACATCACTATGAGAGTTCTGATGAGGAAAAGGTTTCACATCACCTTCTCTCTTTCTCCTCTGCAGATTCTGATTCCTCACTGATAGCACACACATGTTCTCCCTGATTCCATAAGGAGAAAAGTTTCATAGGAAGATATTTGTGAACTTTGTTCCAACTGCATATATGAATTGCTTTTCTCCTTTGCCCATTGGGTTTTTAATGACTGTGGGTTTAAGTGTTGGGTCCAAGACTCATAAGTCATATGACCTTTAGGAAACCCCTTCTCTGTGCCTCAGTTTCTTCCTGTACATTGACGAGGGCTGGAGGAATTCTGCAGTCTCTTTCATCTCTAAGTCTTGTGAATTCTGATGGTTAGGAGTCACTGACATTCAAGGATGTGGCAGTGGACTTCACCCAGGAGGAGTGGGGCCTCTTGGACCATTCCCAGAAACAGCTCTACAAGGAGGTGATGCTGGAAAACTCTCAGAACCTGCTCTCCCTGGGTAAGCACAACTCCCCCTGGGAACTTGGAATCTGCCATCAA
Source organism: Vombatus ursinus (assembly GCF_900497805.2). NCBI lineage: Eukaryota > Metazoa > Chordata > Mammalia > Diprotodontia > Vombatidae > Vombatus > Vombatus ursinus. The sequence continues at coordinate 9,320 of NW_020954094.1, forward strand.
AGGAGTGTCTCCCTCCCTTCCCTAGAATGCAGGGGGATTGAGTGTTTATCAGTGATTAGAAACACAAAAGGGGTGGTCTCCCAACAGGGTCATTCTGCTACTTGGTTTTCCCCACCAAAAGTCTTTGCATTTTGGCCTAGGAAGCTGGGACTGTCCTTCCTTGCTCCTGAAGCTGTCTCTTTCCTATTTGAGGTAGCTGCATGTTCCAAAACAAACAAGGGTTACAGAATCTCAGACTTGGAGCTAATCTCACATGTTATGTAGCCTAGGCCCTGGCTAGCTGAGAATTTTGTCTACAAATTCTCTGAAAATTGTTCATGCAGCTTTTCCTTGAAGCTGGGCAGTGAACCCCCTACCCAGCAAGGTCACTCTTCCCCTTTGGGATGGGTGTAGTCTTTAAAATGGCAGTTGAGTTTCACAGTGGTTAGATTGCTGGGCTTGGAGTCAGGAAGATTACTCTTACAGAATTCAAATCTGGCCTCAGACATGAGCTGTGTGACCCTGGACAAGTCACTGAACCCTGTTGGCCTCAATTTTCTCATCTGTAAAATGAGCGGGAGTAGGAAACGGCAAACCATTCCAGTATCTTTGCCAAGAAAACCCCAGATGGGGCCACAAAGAGCCCTATGTGACTGAAAAACGACTGAACTACAACAGTCTTTAAACAGCTTTTTTTAACAGGCACCAATTTATAGCTCATGACGCTTACTCTTGCCTTGTGTAGCAAGTTGATCTTTCTTCTTACTTAATTTTTTGCCCAAATATAAGCACTGAGGATAGGAAAGCAAGAGAAAGGAATAAGCATTTAGGTAGGCCTCCTATGTACCAGGTACAGTGTTAAGTGCTTTAGAAATATCATTTCATCTGGTCCTCACAATTCCCTGTGAGTTTGGTGTTATTATTCCCCCCATCTTACAACTGAGAAAACTAAGGCAAACAAGTTAAGTGACTTGCCCAGGAGCACACAGCTACTCAGTGTCTGAGGCTGGATTTGAATTCAGGGCTTCCTGAATCCAGGTTCAGGGTTCTCAGCACTGAACTTCCAGCTGGCTCTAATTTCTAGATAATGAAGCTCTGGAATGTGACCATCTGTCTGGGAAGGAGTCAAAGACAGAATTGTCTAGCTCCAGATTGGCTGCATGATCTCCCCCTTACCCCCAAGCTCCCAACAGTAAATACCACATCCACCATTCTTGAGGAGTCCTGGAAACCGTCCCGTGGTCCTTGCTTACAAGTCTACGTTTCTCTGCATCCTTATCCTTTCTCTATTCCCCTTGGCCAGGAATCCCAGTTCTTAGAGAAGACTTGATCTCCCATTTTGAGGACAGGGAAGCATCATGGATCCTGGATCAAAAAGGCCCAAGGACGTCCTGTCCAGGTGAGTGAGACAAAAGCGAGTATCTGGGGACTGTTATCACAAACAACATCTGTGTTGTGGTGAAGGGAACACTGGGCTTGGGGGCAGAAAAACCTCACTTGGAATTCTTTTTAAAATGCTTTTTAGCAGT
>NW_020954095.1:0-26481 GCF_900497805.2 Vombatus ursinus
GGTTAATTAAATGAGAAAATGAGGGGAAAATGTGGTAGCTTGACTCCTTGACATCATGATGGGAAAAATTGGTCCCTCCTAACTCCACAGATAGCACAAAGAAGATGAAGAAGATAATACATAGTATCATCATTTTCCATGTGACCCCAAAGCATAGTAGTTAATAAGAGTTGCTCCCTTTTCAGATGTCTCCATATGTACATAAGAAAAACTATATCCTTTATCTGCCTGTCTAGGTAAAGGAGAGTAGATGAAAATAGGCGAGTCATGTAACTCTTGCTTCATTTGAAGATGCAAAGACCCCTTGGATAGAATTCCTATAGCTTCCTTCTCCAGTCCTTGTTTAACTAGCTAATATTTGCCTAATCCTTACTGGAGCTGTGGGCAGTGGATATACAGATACTCCAGAAGATAAAAATACTATGAGTCTACTACACATGGTCCCTTTTGTGTTTGTTCACAGGCCTGAGAGCAGAGACATTGACTTTCCTGAATATATGCCTCCTTATTACAGGCATAAGTATTTGCTAGGCAGTCCCATTCCAGAGTTTAGACTTCTAGTCAAAGAAGAGAGATCTCTTGAGCATTGTCAGCCTTGACGGTTGCTTCTCAGGACTATGATCTATCCTAAGAGGAGAAATTTCCTGAGCAGCATCCTTCTTGAAGAGAGAACAGGATTATTCTATGTGCCCCTTGCCTCCAGATGGAGCAGCAGTAAGGGGCTAAAGCTAAGACATGAGAAGAAGAAAAAAAATTTGGCTTGACTTGGACAGTCCAAGTAGGCCAAATAGGAAAAGGATTATCTGACCAAATCATATTTAACTTCCAAGGAAATAAAAATCATAGTATAGCAATACAATTTTGCAAGAGTATGGATAGGACTCTCAGGGAGAAGAGTCACTAGAATGACAGGATGTTGCCCTGATGGTAATCCCAAGTTGATTTTACCTTTTAGGGAAATTTAAAACACGAGGTAGTGCTGAGTCAGTCTGCAAGACCCTGTGGAAAAGTGGAATCCTTTGGAGAATGAAGAATCCTTTGGAGAATTGTGTATATTGTTTTTTTTTTATTTTTTATTTATTTTTTAGGCAATTGGGGTTAAGTGACTTGCCCAGGGTCACACAGCTAGTAAGTGTCAAGTGTTTGGTCTGAGGCCAGATTTAAACTCAGGTCCTCCTGACTTCAGGGCCGGTGCTCTATCCACTGCACCACTTAGCTGCCCCAATTGTTTAGATTGTTGATAAGTTATTGAGAATTCTTTTGCGATTTCTATATTTTGCATTCCTTCCAGTCCTCTGCAGCTTCTGCATTTTCAGTAGGGTGAAATGTAGGCAAAAATCATAGTTTACCTTGAGTAGTTATACAAGAGCTGGTTTTATCGACATTTATAGAAGCCTAGACATAAGTTACACACAAACTCTACTTTGAAATTTCCCATAGTAAATTCTATGTGGAAATAATATTTTATGAAATAATAACTTTGAAGTTCAAGATCAATCTCACTCCATTTGACCCAGTGTCAAGGGCCTCTGGGCCACAGTTTATACTGCAATTATGAACTCCTGACTCATGAGTGGTAAAGAGAGCCAATTTGAGCAAACTAAGCCTGAATCACAAGGATATAATACAGCCTCTTGACAGGGTAAAAGGGCTGTTGCTGTTCATTTTCCCCCCAATTCTACTCTAGATTCAATCCCAGTTCTGATGTTCCTCACATTATGAACCCTAATACAGTCAATTAACCCAACATCACCACTGTTCAGATTTATTCAACAAGGATTTATTAAGCATTTACTTTGGGCAAAGTCCAGTATAAGTTACTGAGGATAAAAAAAAATAGATTCCACATAAACTCTGCTTCTCAGTAACCATCATCAAGTTTTTCCAAAGTATCCACTATGTGAAGGGCATTATACTAGGTCCAAAGAACTCATAAGAGGCTTCCTATATAACCTCTTCCTTCAAGGAGCCTACAATCTCATTGGAGACATGAACTTTCATACTTACAAAAATAATTAACAATATAAGACAAAACATTTTATGTGGCAAGTAAATGGTATAAGCAATAAGTCTTATAGAAGTTCCCAGGAGGGAGCACTCATTGAAAACTAGTAAAGTCAGGAGAGGTTTCATTCAGAATGTAGGACTTAGAGCTAGTATTGAAGGAAATGTAGGACTTAGATAACTTGAAAGAAGAGAGAAAGGTATGGCAGGCAGAAGGAACAAGTGGAGGCAGGCCACCATGTTCAAGGAACAAAAAGTAAGATAGTTTGACCATCATTTTAGGGAATAATTTGTGGAGGAAGAGATAAGGTTGAAGAGGATGGTAGGGCCTTGAATGCTTGAAATCTAATTAGCTTAGATTTTATCCTATAGGAAATAGATAGCCATCAGAGTTTAACTGGCATGAAATGAAGAGGGCTTTATCCCAGTACGCCAGCATCCAGAGAGGCATGCTACCTCCTGAGAACATAGTTCTTTCGCTTCACCCTCCCCTTCCCACGAATCACCTTGAAGTCCTCTGCTGTCCCATGTGGCTAGGAACACCCCCAGGGCACCATGACCACTGTCTTATTACCAGGGCTCACCTTTCCCCAGGCCCACTTTCCCTCCCATCTTCTGCTGGCTATGCCTCACTCTCTGGAAAACACACTTCTCCCCTTCCTTGCACAACTGCTTCCATCACTGGACTGTCCTCTGTACAACTTCCTACCCCTTCCCTGTGATTATTTTTGCTTGGGGGAAGGAGTATGGGGAAGCCTAATTCTGACACTAGAAGCTATTAAATTTTTAAGACTATCAGACCCACAGAGTTTAAAGAGGATACTAGGAAAACAAGAACTCATTATCAACTTTAACAGTATGCCTGGTAGGTATAAGAATCATAGTATTGACTATGGGTAATTCACAAAGTGTATTGTTATATAGCAGTTGCTGGATTCTTTGTACATTTCTTGCTCCTTTTCACTTTTGTGTAACTGGAAGAAATAAAGTGTGCATGCCCCATGAATATTCATGGTAATTAGTGGAGTTGTTAACTACTACATGAAAAGAAGGCTCTTTAGAGAGAGAAGAAAATGATTTAAGAAGATTTTTCTTTTTGCCCTCTTGCTGTACTAGGCAAATGGTATAGAAAGACTAGAGAATTCTATGGAAGCATATTCTAGCCTGGCCCAACAATGTGGACAATGGTCTAGGATATAGAATCATGGAAAAATTGGTAAAAAGGAGTAATGTATATACCTTTTGCTTGTAGATATATAGAGATTGGAGACAGAGAAAAAGATGGAGATGTGTATAGATTTAAATATATAGACATAAGTATAGCTATCGATAAAGCTACTGATAGTATAGGTACAGGAATAGGTTTAGATATAGATATAGGTATGGGTATAGTATAGGTATAATTGGAAGGAGGGAGAGAAGGAGGAAAAGGTGGGAGACAGAGAGGGAGAGACAGAGAGAGAGAGAGAGAATTATCTTTGGGAAAATGGTGATTCATTCTAAGATTTCTATTGTGTTCCTCCTTAGCCATAATAATAATAATAATATACTATAAAATAGATGCTTGCAAGTGAACATTTGGTCTCTAGGTAATAGGAGTTACAATGTATACATTTCTCAAGCTATCCTGGGTGGGGACTATGAGCTAAGAGAGAAAGAAAAATACCCAGAATATATCTGGGATCTTTATGTTAAGGGATTGTCTCTGTCACAAGGGTGACAGTCATCACCATCCTCAGCATTTTCAACAAAGTATTTACTACATACACTAGTTGCCATAGAGAAAAAGATAGCCTCTGTCTTCTAGTTCTTTGCAAACCAATGGGAAGAGAAAAATTCCACACATGTGCAAGGCAAAAAACAAAAATCAGAAGCAGAGCTTCTCTATTTCCATGGCTCCCTGCCTATAGTGAGTCCTTGGGCTGGCCCCCTACAAATTTAGACTAGCTTTCTTGAGTGCATCAGGAGCGCTTCATTACAAACAATGAGGATTACCTAGAATATAGACAACCATCCCCAAAATGAGAGCTCTTTGAAAAGATGTGTGTGTGTGTTCTGATCTCAGACCGCTATGATAAATAGACATAGACAGAGATGAAAAACTCTTTACATATCAGATAACCAAGGTGTGTAGAATACACTTGTACTTAGCTGAGCAGGGAGTTCTCTTCAGCTGTCCAGGGACCATCCCTGCTCTTGGTTCAGGTTTCTCCTCAAAGCTTCTTAAGGTCTTTTCTTTCTATTTTTTATTTTACAACTAATCTCCTTTTTATTACTCTTCTTGACTCTTTCATCCTTTCTTCTGTGACAGACATACTATTAACTGAATAACTTTGATTTTAAGTAAGTCATTTAACCCCATAGGGCCACATTTCCCCAGATAATACTAAAGGAGGGCTAGGTTCCTCTTAGGCCTATGATTTTATTTCTGTTTTTACTATTCCAAATATTTGGATTCCCTCACTCCCTAATGACAAACTCAGATTTAACAATATCTTCTAGGTAATTAACAAATTTTCAAAAAAGGATAAGGTGGGGGGGTGGAAAATGGAGAAAGGGAAATCTCAATTCTGTCTCCATGTCTTATTTGTTGAAATCTAAGGGAAATATTTTCCTCTTCTATAACGCATCTTGGCTTCATGGGTTTCCCATGAAAGGAAAGAGCCATCTTTCCAATACTAACATATGACCAGTGTTGCTACATGGCAATGGAATGCCATTGTCTCTGAAGAACCAAAAATGAGTGGACAATGGAAAAATTTATAATGAGTGCGAGTAAGCTTCAACATAGAGCTAATGAGAAATTACAGAAAAGAACAGGAGTAAAGGATGTTATCAAAGAATTGCATGTGAGGAAGAGAAGATGGGCTGGTCACATTTGTTGCAAATGTGGCTTGAAAGCCAATACCCTCCTAGTGCAAGTTTAGTTTTAGGACAAAATGAGTCATTCACAAGTCACTGAAACATTTAATAAAGGAGGAAGTTTACCTTGCCCCAACAGATACTGTACAACATGGATATTAGTTTCTCTGGACGTGGTCCCCCACATCTCTACCTGGAAATTTCATCTGGTCAAAAAGTCATGTGGGTATGACAACTCACTTGCTTGCAAGCACCCACCAACTCTGAGAGGCTCTGATTCCAGTGGGATGGGGCCCTTTCATGCCACAAGGCCAGGAAGCTATGTCAGGGAATCTAAGCCTTAATCAGGTTTCTAAGGGTAAGAGGGAAGTCCAGAGAGCTGAGTCATTAAAATTCTGGTACTATCATAACATGGCAAATGAAAATGAAAGCAAAAAATAAGCAGTGTCTTCTATGGTATCTTGAAGAAGGTGGAGAAGGTCTTACTTCATCACATTGGGCATATGTTCTATAAAGAACTTATGAGTACATTGACAAGATCACAGCAGATACATAGGCATGTATGAAATATGACCTGCAACATTGGAGAGAATTCCCTAATGAATAGGATCAGAGAACTATTTGAGTGTTTATAAGCCATGTAGACATTATTATATTCAAGAAACAATAACAGATAAATTCAAACAAGTAAAACCTCAGAAAGTAATATGACACTAAATTGGGCACTATGACCAGTGCCTTAGACTGTTTGGTAACAAGGTTCATGCTATATCTGCTTTCAGTCAAATACTTTCCCCACATGTCATATGAACAACCCAACAGCAGAGGGTCTCCAGAGTCATCTCAGTTCCTTGGACATCTCTCAGTCCCACTCTCCTCCGGACAGCATCCCTTTGTGGGTATTATCCGAGACTCATGTTAGTTTATGATTTGTCATGTGGATTATGCAATTGGATAAATAGCAGGAAGTTTCCATACTGCTAGAATTCCTTCTCAAGGCATAGTGGTATGCTGATGATTTTAATCAGACTACTAGAAACGAATGAAAAAAGTGCCAGTGATATGCCCAGCAAGAATATTCTTCAGTTGGCCCACCTCCATTACATCCCCTTCCCCCAACCCCAAGCTAGTCCAAGAGTCAGAAGTTCAGTTCAGTTGAGCCACTCCCCACCAGGAACTGACGAAGACATTTGTCCCAGGTTTTCACTCACAATAACTCCTCTCATGGAGATCAATATTTAGGCCATTGAAACCTCAAATTCTTTCAATGAATATGAGTGGGAGGGAGGGAGGGATTGTGCCCAAATACATTATATCCACCCTGGGTCTCAGCTACAGACAGCCACTGCTCCATGGCCCAGTTATTGGTCCCATTGAACTCCATTTATGTCTCTGATCCTCTCAAACCAAGTCAATGAGAAGAAGAATTTTCTATCACAAGTTGGGTATCAAAGTCCTGCCCAGACAGCTTAAGGAGGAAGATGCCATCTCTGCTAGCAGGGTACCATGTTTCTTCTCTCTGTTTCTTCATATTCTCAAGTCTGGGTTTCTCTGTCTTGCTACAGTAACAAATGAGGACTTCCACCATCCTCACACCTGAAGCTTTTTCCTGTCAGGGAGGGCAGTAGAGGAGGCTAGAACCAGTGAAGGACATTTCTGGAGTAATCTTGGTAATTGGTTAGATAGTCTGGAACAAAGTCATTAGGCTTAAACTGAACATGTCTTATTTATTAATCCATTCAGAAAGCATTTATTAAGCACCTACTATATGTCAGAGCCCCAAATGAATGTGACCTCCTTGACAACAAGGATTGTTTCATTTCTTTTCTTCACATCCCTACAACAGCTATGTGGCACACTGGATCAAGTGTTGGCCCTGGAGTCAGGAAGACCTGAGTTCAAATCCACCTCACACATCTATTATCTGTGTGACCTGGGGCAAGTGACATCACCTCTGCCTGCCTCTGTTTCTTCCTCTGTAAAATAGGGATGATAATAATAGCATCTGCCTCCCAGGGTTATTGTGAGGATAAAATAAGATGATATTTGTAAGGCACTCTGCAAACTTTAAGGTGCTCTATGAATCCTAGCAGTTCTTGGCACATAATAGAGACTTAATAAATGTTTACTGGTTGAAGGTATTGTTAAAGTAATAGAGTATTATTTTTGTGGGGTAAAGGTAGAGCATGGACAGTGGACTTGTGCTTTCTTTAGTATAGGGAAATCCCAATGCAGATCAGCACCTGTTAAGCAACATATAATCTTAAAGATCTGCCTTGGGCCCTGGGAGACTATGTCAATTCTCTGAGTCACCCAGCTAGCATATGTCTTTAGGAAGTCTCGAGCCCAGGTCTTCCAGATAAAAAGACTGGATCCTTACCTGCTATTCTATTTTTTCTAGGGGTCCAAAGACACAAACTTGTGCTTCAAGGAACTGACCTTGTGCTGGGAGTAGATGGTGTGTTTCAGCTGAGTTTTGAAAGGAATTGGAAAGTAAAAAACAGTCAGACCATGACAGAAAAAGCCTTTTGAGTATAATCATCTGAGATAAATCCAATAAGAATGGGCTAGTGATTGTCAGTAGAGACAGAGTTGTGGTCAGCTGAATGAATAAATAGATGAATAAATCAAGGCTTAGAGAGGTAAGGGACTTGCCCATAGTCACCCTTGCCAGTAATTGAAGTTTATCTGACTGTTCTTTGCAGGATAGATACAGAGACCAGTAAAAAGGATTGCACCATCATGTGGACACAAGAAGTTTAGAGCCCAAGCCAGGGAATATTCCAGGACAGGGGCTGTGGGTATGAGTATGAGAACAAAAAATAAGGAAAGGTAAAGTCATGGTGAAATGAATTGAATGCTGGACTTAAAATCAGGAAGAGCTGGGTTCAAATTCTGCCTCAGACACTTACCAGTTGTTTGACCCTGGGCAAGTTACTTGATCTCTCGTGGTCTTAGTATCTCATCTGTAAAATGAGGAAGCTGGTCTCCAAAATACCTTTCAATTAACTATAAAATATTACAGAAGAAAAATTAACAGGGCTTAGGGTTGAATGAACAAGGTAGTAGGGGGAAGGGAGAATGGAGAAGATAAAAATTCCATGCCTAAGAGATTGTATTTGTATCTCCAGTGCTTATTGCCTTGCCAAAGTATTACAAGAACATAATAAAATATCTTTTCCTTCCTTACTTTCTTCCTTCCTTCAAATCTTCTTTTCTTCTGTCCTGTCTAAGTCTTAGGCATCTACGTCACAAACAGCAATATTGATAATGCTCAAAATTGATTACTGATATTGACCACTTCAGACTTGAATTCCCTTCATGCAGCTTCTGGGTCATGAAGCATCTTCTTCAGAGCCCTTCTCAGTTTTGAGCTGTTCAGGATCAGGAAGGCAGGATGGATGGAGATGCCAGTATAGGCAACTACCTCCCATACCCAAAACCAAGAGCTGCAAACTGAAATAGGTACTACAACGGTGATGATCAGAGACAGAATGTATGATATAGGGATGATGAGAAAGAAGAAAAGTGACTTCAGGGTTGTAATGTGGACCTGTATGCTCTGATCCTGAGGACCAGCACTGTGGTGCTGCATGTTCCTCAAGTGTCGATACAAGGAGGAAATGAGCAAGATGGTGGGTACAAGGAAGAAAAGAAAAGGAATTAACAAAATAAACATTTGCAGAGGCAGGAAAAAATGCATCTGAAATGCATATGTCCTATCATTCAAAGGGGTATTTTCTGAGTAATTTCCAGTGACTGGCAGTTGGAAAACAAGATAAATCTTTACAAAAACTGTGATGATTAAGAAAGCGGATAGCAGTAGAGACCACAACAGTAAGCAAAGGATAAATCGGGAAATTCTCCACTTCATCCAGAAAAAGATTGGGTGAGTGAAAGGAAGAAATTTTAACACAGTAGAAAACAGCGAGCCAGGTAGTGAACCAGAGTGTGGCCATATTAGTAAAATTCCAGAAAACATGAAGGTATATACTTCTGTAAATTGGGGAGAAATATGTGGAGAAGTTATTAACAAGGGCTGCCCACTGTAGAAAGAAGCATGAGATGCCCAGGCTTGCCAAGATCATGTCACCAGGAGGCAGGGTCCAACATCGCACCCACTCCCTGCCCAGTACTATGATGATGAAACCATTTCCTAGGATTCCTACCACAGACTCCAGGAGAAAGAAGATTATGAAGAAGAGATTGAGTAGGCTGGGCATTCTTTCTCTACCAAGCTCCTGTTGAGACTCAGATGCTCCAGGACACCTTACCAGAAGATGTCTGATAGCAGGCCAGATTTTCCAAGGATTCAGCAGCTCTCTTTGCTTTATGCAGGAGCCCAGCTGGAGGAGAAAGTAGAGGAGCAGGAGGACACTATGTGTGCCTAATGTGGATTAGAAAAGAATACAACCCCTTTTATGGATACAAATCTGACATGGATCATTCACTGAACTCAGTCTCTATTGGTTTATCCTAGATTTGCCTGTCCCTGAGCAGAACTGGGGCCAAGGGAATATTTAGATATGGACTACTGATCCTGGCACCTTTCAAGAATCCCTCCAAAATACAAACTTGTTCTCTGCCCATCCTGCTTCCCTCCCTTAAGTCTAGCTATAAGGATCCCCCAGATCTACCCCCTCTCCTAATCTTGTAGTGACACACTTATCTACACACACACACACACACACAAACACTATTAAACATCCTCCTGTCTATAATGTAAGCACTTACTTGTCCATTCATGCCGTGGATTAACACATCTATTTTAAACTCTGTGACTAGTGTGTCAAGTACCACTTTGTGGGGCTTGTCACGTTGACATTGAATCACTTATTACATCTATTTGAGCCCTACCATTCAACTAGTTCTGAATCTGCCAAATTGCACAATCACTCAACCCACATCTCTCCATCTTTTCCACAAGAATAGCATTAATAAACACATTGGCATTAATTTGTTCCTGATCCCAGTTAGTAGCAAAGCCCTGGGGGAGTGTAAAACAGGACAGGTGTGTTACTATGAAGGGAAAAGGAAAGAGATAGGACAGAGTTCTACACAGAGAAAAAATATCCCATGAGGTTAAGTATAGGAGTAGGGAGAGGAGGTACTCTGAGAAACTAGGGGTAAATAACTGTGAGCATTTTGAGTAATTGAAAGGGAGTAGGGGGAGGTCGGTAGAATGGAATGAAGGCACAGATTTCCCCTACTTCATTTTACCCAGGGCCACCTCTGCCCTGTAAGTAAAATGAGGAGCAATGTAATACAATGGAAAACACACTGGATGTGAAATCAAAAGGTCTGGATTCACACCCTGGCCTTGCCAACAATACACTTCTCAGCATCTCTAGACCTGTTGTCTCACCTGTACAGCTAGGGGGTTGGACTCTCTCATCTCTGAGGGCCCTTCCAACTTTAAATCAATGGTTCTTCCCCATCAGGGTTCTGTGATAATACTTCAGATCAGTCAATACAGGAATTGGGAGAAGGGATGGATGGGCCAGAGGAACACCTGGTATAACAATTGTAGTGAGAGGACATCAAGAGAGAAAAGTGGAAGAGGGTATGTCAGCACAAACCCCACTCTATGTAAGCCAGTGAAAGAGAGTTAAGGGCAGATAAAGGACAAATTAAAAAAGGAAAAAGGGGATAAAGAAGAACTAAGGAGAAGGAGAGAAATGAGAGTCCTTCTGTCTCTCCTCACGTATGTATGTCATGACAGCTAAGTCAGGTTCTAGGCACATTGTGGATCAGTCGCCAGTCAAAATCACATCTCATGACATTACTAACCAACTAGCAATTACATTCATCCAGAGCAATGGGCATTTAATTAGATAGCACAGCAAAATAAGTGACAAGAAAGATTCTCCTATACTCAGGGCTGCCACATCTCCATTGAGAGAAAGAATGCACAAAATGCATCAGCAGGGTTATTCATGTTGTTCCTTGTCCCCTCACAGAGCAACCAATATCCTTTGGTGGTATCATCAAGAGAGCTTTTTCCTCCTTGTGAATCTATTTTCAGTTCCATCTTGATCCCTGTTAAGGGGCTTTACTGAATTGCTGCCACTGAGTTGCCATCTACTGGTCTTCAGCTTCTTCTCCCCAAGTCTTTAGTCCATAGAACTATTTCAACTCATTTGTGACTAGACTCCCTAGTCAGCTACACCTAGCCAGCTAACAAGAGAAGTCCTTAGGAATTTGAGCCTGTGTTTTAAATCAGACTATTTCTTCCTCATATGCAATTCCATGACCCTAGGCTACTATCTCATTTGAGTGGAGAAATTTCCTTTCCTACCAGAACCTTACCAATGGTCCTAAAGTCACCCTGTGATTTGGCCACCTGGCTCTGGATGCTCTGTTTCCCCCCAAGAGCCTAACAATTTTTCAGTCCAGGATCTCGCTACCACCTGTGCAATCTCCCCACACCCACATCACATCTTTCTTCCAAGGCTTTCATAATGACCTCTGTGAGGCCTATGTCAGTTCTGTGAGAAATAAATATGTCTTTCTTATTTTAATAACTAATTATTTCATTAGTATCAAAGCTTTTCCCCTTTTACACTTCCTCATCCAGAAACCAATCAGTGGGAAATCTCTCTTAGAGATTTAACCAGCTCCAGATCTAATCAGACAGAAAGAGAAACTCTTAGTTCAAGCTAATGGGTGTATTCTTGATCATTATGATTGCTCAGACATGTCTGGGGATATGTTGATTCTATTATCAAGAAAGGTGATATGGAATTGATATCACTTTGACCAAGATTTGAGCAATCTAAGTTACACAACCAAATATAGCCCACCTCCCATTTGATTAACTGATCAGAGTTGAATAGACACACCTCAGGAACACCTCCTCTTCAAAGTGCATATAAATCGTGAATCCACTGCAATTAGAGGTCTTTGGTCTGAGAGAGATGGCCAAATGACCATCCTTTTAGTAATAACCTACTGGTCTTATTAATAAAATTATTCAATTACCCAAAAACTATGTCTCTCAAATCTTTAAATTGTAACAGTTCAGGAACCTGCTACCAACCTCTAGACTCTGTCTTCCCTCTAAGACCTTCCCGACAATCCCTGTATCACCCTAAGATCAATTTTTCAACCCCTAAGGCTTTCTTCTGTGCTCCAGAGATTATCCTTGCCTAGAAACTTCTTCAAAAGCCATGTCCTCACTCCTGATCAGCTCCATCAGATCATATCTTTTCCTGGTCCTTACTGCCCTAAGTTAGATCCTACAGGACCTAAATGTCACCACTTGCCATGAGGTTGCATTTTGAGGGAGGACTTTGAATAGTCAGTCTAATTACCTGCCTCTTAATAGACCGCTTTACAACCACAGAAGCTCTGCCTGGAATTATTCCTCAATGATTGGCATAATATAGCTTCATCATACACTTCTTGCTCCCTTATTCCTGTCCTCCTTAACTCTACTCCCTAAATATTCCACTCCAGACTTCCCTGCCCCACCAGCTGTGCTCCATGAAATGTCTGCTCCATAATTAGTAAATTGGTTTTCACCTTAAACTTTTTCCTTTCTCATTCTTTCCTTCTTCTGGATCTCACTGAGCCCTAGTTTCAACCTGATAACACTCATCCCTGGCCTCCCTTTCCAGTACTGGTGCACTTTACTCATACCCTTCTCCCTGTCTTCTATTCACAAGCTATCAAATAAAGCTGGAGATAATCATGAAACCATGCTGTATTGGTCCACTACAAAATTATAACACAATATCTCAATTGGGCCTTCCTGCAGCTATGCAATTCTTTTGCATCCCCTTAATCAATTTGCTATCCCATTCACCAAAATGATTGTTATATACATTGTCATCTCTCTCAATTCCCTTTAAGGCATCCCTTCCCACTATCATCTCATTTGAGAACCTCATCCCATACTTCACAGAAAAAAATGAGGAGATTCACTGAGAGTTTATTCTTCTCTCCTCCCAAGTCACATCACTCAGATGTCTTGCTTCACTATCTTTTCCACCCATCTCTCTTGAAGAGGTAGCCCTTTTCCTTCCAAGCTAAGCTTCTTAACATGTACCCTCAATTCTATCACCTTTTATCTTCTCAAGCAGATTGCCTCTCTATCATCTCTCCCTCTGTCATTTTCAATCTCTCTTCCCATCTCCTAGCTCCTTCCCTGCTGCCTACAAACATATGCATTTAACACCCATCCTTACCTCTCACTTAATCGGCCCATCCCTACTAACTACCATTCTAGATCTCTCTTTCCATTCTTGGCTCAACTCCTTAAGAGAGTCATCTATACTTGGTGCTTCCACATCCTCTACTCTCACTGCATTCACAACCCCCTGCAATCTGACTTCTGATCTCATCATTTGTCTGAAACTGCTCTCTCCAAAGTTACCAATGATCTTTTATCACCAAATCTTTTAATTGCCTAATAGCCTTTTCTCAAGCCTCATCCTTCTTGAACTCTCTGAAGCCTTTGAAACTATCAATTACCTTCTGCTCCTGGATATTTTCTCCTCTCTAGATTTTTGTGACACTATTCTCTCCTGCTTCTCCTTCTGCCTATATGAAAACTCTTTCTCAGTCCTCTTTGCTAGATCTCTATCTAAATCCCACCCATCAACTCTGGGCTGTATCCTCAACCCTCTTTTCATCTCCATCAATACTTTATCCTTTGATAATCTCAACAGCTTACATAGACTAAATTATTATCTCTATGCAGAATCTTCCCAGATCTATATATCCAGCCATAACTTATTTCCTTAGCTCCAACCAAACATCACAACTGCCTTTTAGACATTTCAGAAGGAATATCTTTTAGGCATCTTAAACTCAAGATGTTCCAAGCAGAACCCATTCCTCTTCTTCACTTTTCTCTTTCTCTGAAGAGTACCACCATTCACCACATCATGTACACTCCTTAATCTTGGTATCATTCTAAACTCCTCATACACACTCACCCCAGCCATCCTGTATGTCATCAATTTTGTCATTTCTACCTTCATGTCTATTGTCTATGTCCTGTTCCATCCACTTAGCCCAGCACCCTTGTTCAGGCTCTCATTGCCTCAGGATGAAGCAATATAGCAATTGCCTCCTGGCTGGTGTCCCTGCCTCAGGTTTCTCCCTAGTCCATTCTAGTGATTTTCTGAAAGTAGAGGTCTCACCATGTCACCCCACTACTTGATAAACTCCAGTGGTTATCTGTCACTGACAGGTTAAAATATTAAATGCTTTATTTGGCATTTCAATTTCATTATAACCTATTTCTTTCCTACTTTCCTTACACTTTATCTTTTTCCACACATTCTACAATCCTGCTACTCTGATCCATGTGATGTTCCTCACAAACAACACACTATCTCCTGTCGCCTTGTCTTTGCAATGGCTGTCTGACATACTTAATATGCTCTCCCACTCACTACCACTTCCTGACTTCTGTAAGACTCAGTTTAAATCCCATCCTCTGAAAGAGGCCTTTCTTGGTGTTTCCTACACACATACACCCTATGCAGCCTAGTAAAATGGCCTTCCATTTATACTGTATGTATCTTGCATGTATATAGTTATCTACAAGTTGTCTTCCTCATTAGAATGTAATATCCTTAAGAACATGGACCAGGTTTTTAACCTTTCTTTGTATTTCCAGAGCTAAATGACTGATTGACTGCTTCCTACTGCCATCATACCCTCATACCATGCCATTGTTCCATATAAATCTTACCCCTATGAGATAAAATTAAAAGAACTGAGTGGATGTGACAACCTTGGTCCTATTATCTAGTCAGTAACAAAGTCACTTCTATTTCTACATGGAAAGAAAAAGAAAGAAAAAAGAGAAGGCAGGGAGGGATTGAGGGGGGAGGAAGGAAGGAAAAAAGGAAGGAAGGAAATAAGTGAAAGAAACAAAGAAGAAAAGAAGACAACCCCCAACTCCCACTCCCAATATCTGGTCAAGCTCTAGGTATCAGTTGGTTTCCACAGCAAAGATTTATATTTTTTAAATAACTGACATTTACATAGATTTTTATATAGATTATCTCACTTGCCTCACAGAACAACCTTGTAAGAAAATTACTATGGTTATCATTATCCCCATTTTACAGATGAGGAAACTGAGGCTCAAAGGCATCAAGTCACTCATTTATGGTCCCTACACCTAATCTCCTCTAATGCCAGATCTTGCCAAAAACTATGCTTCTAATCAGCTCCACTCCAATGATCCTTCCTGTCTAGTAGCTAAGAGCAAGGTATCTGGCTATTCCTCCTTATAACATACCGATTGTTCTCTTTAGTGTTACTGGGTTTACAGACAATAAAAGACTATGCAAATCTGATCTATTACTTTTAGAAGCCCAGGAGCTGCAGACAACGAGCCATGGGTAAAGAACTAAAGTCCCAGGTGGTGAGCATTCTATGCAAATTGTTGGGTATAGGCACAGAAAAAAAATGCAGTAGATAGGTCTCGGTGAAATTGTGAAATCAAATTTGGGTACTATATACTATAACTGCTGGGACTTAACATTATTGTAATATCATTCCCCAAACACCAATCAGCTCTACTAACTTCTTTCTGCTCTGGTAACAACAACAGCAATAGTAGCATTTGTATAGAGTTTTTATTTTTGAAAAGTACTTTATAAATATTATTTTATCCTCACAACAAACTTAAGAAGTAGGTGCTATTATTATGCCATTTTATAGTGGAGGAAACTGAGGCAGACAGAGGTTAAATGACTTTACCAGGTCACATAGCTAGTAAATGTCTGAGGCTGAATTTTTATTTAAATTTTCTTTTTAATTTATGGAATAAAATAAGCATTTCCATAACATAATACACTAAAAAAAGATTGCACATGAAACTGCAAATCTACTATGAAAAAATTGATATTCCTTTCAAATACACAACAAAATTTTCACATAAATTTCATTTTTTTCTTCCTTCCCCCCACTCTCCAACCTAGAAATGGCTAAATTATTTTATGCATTCTTCTACTTATCAGTTCTTTCTCTGGATGCAAATACATCTTTTTTCATATGTCCTTTATACTTTATTTGGGTATTTATCGTAGTCAAAATAGCTTATTCTTAAAACAATATTGCTGATACTGTATGCAATTTTCTCTTGGTTCCATTCACTTTGCTCATAATTATTTCATGCAAGGTTTTTCATGTTTTTCTAAAATCATTGAGTTCATCATTTCTTATAGTGCAGCAGTATTCCATCACAATCATATACCACAACTTGTTCAGCCATTCCACAATTGATGGGCATTTTTGCAGTTTCCAGTTCTTTGCCACAACAAAGAGAGCTGCTATAAACATTTTAGAACTTAGAAGTTCCTTTCCTTTTTCCTTAACTCTCTTCAGAAATAAACCAAGTAGGGATATTGCTGGGTTAAAGGGCATAGATAGTTTAATATCTCTTTGGGCATAATTACAGATTGTTCTCCAAAATAGTTGGATCAGTTCACAATTCCACCAAAAATGAATTAGTGTCCCTGTTTTTCCACAACCCTTCCAACATCTGTCACTTTCCCCTTCTATCATTTTAGCCAACCTGGTAAGTGGAAAATTATATGTGAGGCTGAATTTAAAGTCTTCCTGACTCCAAGTCCAGCATTCTGTCCATTTGGCAGAGGTGCTAAAGAATGTGTAACAAGATTGTGCTAGCCTTGTCCACCATAAATTCATGTCCAATTCACATGAGCCAGCCATCACTGCTGTTCAGCAAAGCTATTATTCATCCTTTGCTAATCCCTTACCACATTCCCTACAATGACTATTCCAAAATTTCTCTGTTCTTCAAGCTCCTAATTCAACCCCTTCCCTCTCTTTCAGCAAATATGACCTCATCTTCTACTTTGTTAAGACAAGTAAAACAACCCAGCACTGACTCCTTTGACTTTCTCTTCCCTACTTTCTCTTTCCCTTCAAAAATAAAACATTTTGAAACAGTGAAAGGAAGAAATTCTATTTTTTTTCCTCATTTGAGAGGGAAGTGGAAATACTGAGACAAATTCATGCAATTGCAATATATTTTCAGATCAGACACTTTGTTATACTAGGAATATAAAATATTGTATATAAATGGGTTTGTTCATAAAATTTTCATGTTTGGCCTATTACACTTTCATATGAGTTTATTTTTTTTTTGCTTTTCTCTTTGTTTTATTTAATTAATAAATTTATTTATTTTTAGTTTTCAACATTTACTTCCACAAAATTTTGAGTTCCAAATTTTCACCCCAACTCGCCCCGCCCCCACCCCAAGATGACATGCATTCTGAATACCCCTTCTGCTAGTCTGCCTTCCCTTCTATTTCTTCAGCCCTTCTCTTATCCCCTTCCCCTTCTATTTTCCTGTAGGGCAGTATAGATTTCTGTACCCCATTTCCTGTATTTCTTATTTCCCAGTTGCAGGTGAAAACTTTTTTTGTAAACATGTGTTTTTAAAACTTTGGGTTCGAAATTTTCTCCCATCCTCCCTCCCCACCCACCCTCATTGAAAAGACAAGCAACTCAGTATAGGCTATACATGTGCAGTTATGCAAAACACTTCCTTAGTAGACATGCTGTTAAAAACTAACTCTATTTCCCTTAATCCTATCCTGCCCCCCCTTATTCTATTCTTTCTTTTGACCCTGTCCCTCCTCAAAAGTATTTGCTTGTGATTACCTCCTTTCCCAATCTGCCCTGCTCTCTATCATCCCCCTACTCTCTTGTCCCCTTTCCCTCCTATTTTCCTGTAGGGAAGATATATTTCCATACCCAATTGAGTGTGTATGTTATTCCCTCCTTAAGTCCAATCCTATGAGAATAAGATTCACTCATTCCCTCTCACCTTCCCCTGTTTCCCCTCCACTGTAAAAGGCTTTTCTTTTCTGTTTTTTTTTTTGTGAGATAATTTACCCCATTCTACCTTTCCCTTTCTCCTTCTCCTAGTATAATCCTCTCTCACCCCTTAATTTTATTCTCCAGATATGACCCCTTCATCTTCAACTCACCCTGTGCACTCTATCTATCTATCTATCTATCTATCTATCTATCTATCTATCTATCTATCTATCTATCTATCTATCTATATATGTCCCGTCCCGCGGGACATCAACGGAGGTCCGGACCTGTAAAAGAAGGAGGGGAGCAGGGGACACAGGAAATGGAGACAAGGCAGGCTTTCTGATCAAGTCTCGTTTATTGAAGGCAAGCTCAGGGTAGTTATACACACAGTAAGAGGGAGTGGGGGAGTTCCACCACCGGTATAGGGGCGGAAGGTATTCCAGGAAGAGGTACAGCTTTGTCCGTAATTTGTTCTTATCACAAGGACTACCAAAGGTATAGGGGTATTCCAGGAAGAGGTACAGATTTGTCCGTAATTTGTTCTTATCACAAGGACCACCAAAGGTATAGGGGTATTCCAGGAAGAGGTACAGCTTTGTCCGTAATTTGTTCTTATCACCACCAAAGGTATAGGGGTATTCCAGGAAGAGGTACAGCTTTGTCCGTAATTTGTTCTTATCACAAGGAGGCCTTGATAGCTGCAACGCTAGTAATTTTCCAGAGGTCATACTGGGCCTGTGGTCCCTTACATGTCCCCCTTTTCTTTCCTTAAGGGGGAAGGTTTAGCAGAGGGGTTTGTGCCTGTCTTAGGTTGTCCTGAGGAGTGGGAGACTGTTGCCTGTCATGGGGGCAATATGCAAGGCAACGCCCCTGGCTTAGGTCAGACTCCCCTCAGGGGGATCTTACCCGTCATTGGCTAACCAAACCAGCGCTCAGACTAATCCTTGGGACCGGCCAATGTCGGTATAAAGATCAGGGTCGCCAGTATCCAGCCAACAATAATGGACCTGAATAGGTTTGGACAAGGCCTTGTCCAGCTGTTGTTTGACATAGGAGGTGATCTTCCGGAACACCCAAGGACCAAAGGTTAGAGCTAATAAAAACACAAATATAGGCCCTACAAGAGGTAAAATATAAGGAAGAAAGCCATGAAGATTACTTAAAAAAGGATTTTCAAACAGTTCTCTCCGACGCTTGACCAGATCATCCTGTAATTTCTTTATCTTGTCCCGGACTACACCAGACTTATTAGCATAGAAGCAACATTTCTCCTGTAAGGCCAAGCATATACCCCCTTGTTCGGCTGTCAAGAGATCCAATCCCCTTCTGTTCTGCAAGACCACCTCGGCTAGAGAGTCGATCTGGTCCTGGAGATCACTAATAGTTCCTGATAAGGTTTGGATATCAACAATGAGCTGTGCAGAGAGTTTATTATAGGAGTGTATGGCGACTCCCAAGCCCCCAAACCCTGTCGCAAGGGCTCCCGTAATGCCCAAGCCAACAAGCAAGGGAATAGCAAATACGGCCCTTTTATGTCTTCCAGCCATAAAGTCGAGGCTGGGAACCGGAACAGGCTCGTTCCCCGGAACAATATCCATCTCAGGTAGAACGGAGGCAATGGAGCAATAACCAGTCCAATTTACGGGCAATGCTGGGAACGCCATATCTCCTCCGCAGAAAAAAACATGGCCTAGAGGGGGACACAGGAAACTGCTAGTACGAAGGACAGAGGAACAATTCACATGAGGGAGAAAACCCACATCAATGGAGACAGAGGCATTGGGAGTGGTACCCTCAAAGCAGGGGGCTACAAAGACTGACTAATTCAAAGGAATCGGTTGAATCCTAAAAGGGGAGCCTAGGGAACAATTTACCAGAAGGGAAGGATTTTCGGCAGGAGCAAGGTTACCAAGGGGGGGTAAAGCCATAGGAATGGGAGTACCGAGGGGCAAGCAAAGCCAGCAGTCCACAGCCAACACAGGATTGGTTTATTTAGCATAAAGTGAGTGGATTCCAAAATGACAGACGTCTGATCATCGAGACTCAATCTGTGAGGCCGGGGACGTGCAAGAGGATGATAATGGAGGGAGGGGAATTGGGCCCGAATGAGTTCCTCAATGTGCTGCTGGACCTCATGTTCTCTGGCTCTGTCAGAAGGGCCCCCTCCGTCTGATACATGTAGTGGTGCACGTTCGGGCCAACAGACATCGTGGCCAACATCGGCAGATGAACAAGACGCCCGGGCATATTTGTTAGTATGTCCCTGGAGAGTGGCGGAGGTTTCCCCACCAAAGGTTCCTGCATAGGCTTGCTGTAGAACTGTCGTCAAATAAACCTTATTATTAGAAGAACACTGCTGGACGCTGTTATAGCAAAGGGAATGAATGGCTTGATAGTAGCGACAGGGGGAGGGGCAGGGACCAGGGGACCCAGGCAGAGAGGGAATGACTCGGGGTTTGGCAACACATTCCCACCGTTGCTTAAATCCCCCACCGATGGATGGTCGATAGGTGAGATAGGCGGTGTATTCATTGCAGTTATTGGAGTAAGAGAACCGCTGCGGTGTTACCCGTGTATACCCTCCACGGCAGTCACAGGGTGGCCCAAAAAGGGAGGCGAGGAGATCGTTGCCGGCCGGGGCGTCAAAACCAGCAAGGCAGACCCTCAGGACAGCCAGGAGGTACCAGCGTAGGGGTGATCATTTTCCAAGCATTTCCTGTAGTTAAAGAAAAGAAATATTTCTCAGAGAGGTTTGTCCTCCCTGGAAGGAAGGTCAACTGGAGGCGGAGAAGTCATTTTACAGGAATCAACTTGCTTTACAAGCCTCTCAGGAAGCCAGTGAGCAGATTGTTTTTCTTTAATATATATACAGACCGAACCCCGACCCCAAATAAGAACAGGGTCAGGACCCTGCCACTGGTTATAAGGGGATCTTTCCACAGTACTTTGGCATAATTGTGCTGGGATTCGGGGTGCCAAAACCTATCAGCCGCTGATTTGCCAGTATCGTCCAATTGAAGAAAATTTAATATGAAAAGAGCATGGTTGACCAGGTTCCGAGGGGATCCTTTGACCGGGTAGAATGCCCCTCTTCGAAGTTTGGTAATAGTGTTTTTTAAGGTTTGATGGGCCCGTTCCACAATACCTTGCCCTTGAGGATTATAAGGAATGCCTGTGACATGAGAGATACCAAGGGTGGCACAGAAGGAGCGAAAAGCTGTGCCAGCGTAGCCAGGCCCATTATCGGTTTTAATAGACTCGGGCTTGCCCATAACAGTGAGGCAAGAGAGGACATGAGCTATCACGTGGTGGCAGGCCTCACCGCTCTGCAATGTGGCAGAGAGAAAGCCGCTGTGAGTATCGATGGAGACATGCATATATTTTAAATGACCAAAATCAGAAACATGAGTCACATCCATTTGCCATAGGGCGTTAGGAATTAAGCCACAGGGGTTCACTCCTAAATGGGGGGTGGGGAGAAGGGTCACACATGAGGAACATTGCTTAACAATCTGTCGAGCTTGTTCACGAGTGATTTTGAACAAAAGTCTAAGGGTGGTAGAATTAAGATGATGAAGGGAGTGGGCATGAGTGGCCCTATCCACAGGGGACAGATAAAAAGCCGAAATAGGCATATGGGTGGCGTGGTCAGCGAGGTCATTACCCTCTGACAAGGGACCAGGGAGACCAGAATGTGCCTGCAGATGGCCAAGAAAAAAAGGGGCAGCCCTAGCACGGATGGCGGACTGTACTGAGAGAAATAGCTGAATTGCAGAGGAGTTAGGTTTTAGATGGGAGGCTGTTTCTAATAAGGGGACAGAGTGGGCCACATATGCACTATCTGTATAAATGTTCAAAGGAGTGGAAGGAAAAGTTCGGAGGACTACAGAAACAGCAAACAATTCCACTAACTGGGCAGAGCGATAGGGTGTGGACACAGGGGTAGCCACGCCATTGCATGAATATGCAGCGGTCCCAGATGAGGAGCCATCAGTAAAAACTGTAAGGGCCCCTACTAAAGGCTCCGTAGAAGTTAATTTAGGGAAGACAAAGGGGTGTGTGCGAATAAAGTGTAACATTTTATGAGCAGGATAATGATTATCTATATTTCCGGGAAATGAGGAAAGCGCTATAGGCCAAAGGTCAGAGGTACGAAAAAGCCAATCAACCTCCGCCTTTGCATAAGGTAGAATGATAGAGTGAGGCTCCTGACCAAAGATCTTAACACTGGTATCTTGGGCTTGAATAATGAGTTCTGCTACTAGATTATAATAAGGAACAACAACCTTGGACGAGGAGGAGGGAAGATGAACCCAGAGAAGGGGAGAGGCCACCTGCCAAAAGACTCCCGTGGGTGTGTGTGAAGTGGCACAGACAATAAAAAGGAATGGAAGGGAATAATCCAGGGCTGACACAACTTGGCCTTGAATGGCTTGTGTGATTAAGTCTAAAGCCTTTTTGCCTTCAGGAGTTAACTGTCTAGGTGATCAGGGGTCTGGGTCCCCCCTTAAAATATCAAACAGAGGTTTCAAATCACCTGTAGTAAGACGGAGATAGGGGCGGATCCAATTAACATCCCCTAACAACTTTTGGAAATCATTAAGAGTTCTTAAATGACTAGTTCTCAATTTCAGGTTAGAAGGCCTAACTAGGGAACCACGGAGCTCAAAACAGAGGTATGTATAAGGGTCCGTGACTTGGATTTTCTCGGGGGAGACCTGCAGACCCTATTCAGCAAGGTTTTGCGAGAGAAAAGCAAAGCAATGGGAGAGGGATTGTGACTCGGGGCTAGCGATTAATATATCGTCCATATAGTGGAGGATATAAAGGGAGGGCCAACGATCACGAGCGGGCTGAATAGCCGCAGCCACAAACTTTTGGCAGAGTGTAGGGCTATTAGCCATTCCTTGGGGGAGCACTTTCCACTGAAAGCGTTTCATTGGGCTCTGAAAATTCACAGAAGGCAAACTAAAAGCAAAACGAGCACGGTCAGCAGGGTGCAAAGGAATAGAGAAAAAGGCATCCTTAAGGTCAATAATGATTTTAAAAAATGAGCTGGGGATTGCCACAGGGGAGGGCAGACCAGGTTGAAGGGAGCCTTTGATGATCATGGTTCGGTTAACAGCGCGAAGGTCCTGCAAGAGCCTCCATTTTCCCGATTTCTTTTTGATAACGAAAATAGGGGTATTCCAAGGGGAATCGCTATATTCAATCCGGCCAGCGAGGAATTGCTCCCACACTAGCTCCTCTGCAGCCTCAAGCTTCTCCCTTGGAAGTGGCCACTGATCAACCCACACGGGCACGTCATCCTTCCATAGGATACGGTCTGCGTGGGGTGCAGGAATATCAGCAGCCATCAGAATAAATTTCCCAGACCTAATCTTTCAGGGCGAGGAGAGGCCTCAATGGGAGAACGAATGCCCTGTGAGTTTTTTCCAAGACCTTGGCCAGGTAGGAAACCCTGCCTCAGCATCTGGGAGGTAACAAGATCACTCGGACTGCACATAACCATTCCCATCTGTGAGAGAATATCCCGGCCCCAGAGGTTAAAGGGAAGGCCAGGAATAACATAAGGTTTCACAAGACCAGTGTTATTCTCAGCATCCGACCAGGTCAAAAATTTGGCACTCTGCTCAGGATCTACTGCCTGGCCTATGCCTTTAAGTTTAGTTAGGGCAGAAACTAAAGGCCAGGAAGCAGGCCAGGACTCCTTCCTAAGAACGGTGGCATCGGTGCCAGTATCCACAATCCCTTCAAACTGTTTGCCCTCAATCTTTAGGAGAAGCAGGGGCTTTTGGGGGAGAACAGGCTGAACCCAAAAGGCATCGGAGGAGCCGAAGCCACGCGGGCCACAAGGGGAAGGCCTCTGGGAAGAACCCATGGAATTATCAAGAGGAAGCAAAAGAAGCTGCGCCAGGTGCGTACCCGCCGGAATGGTTTTTGGAACAACAGAGGCGGTAGAAACTATCACCTTGATCTCACCAGTATAGTCATTATCAATTACTCCTGGATGTACAAAAAGATCAGAGATCGTAGAGGAGGCTCTCCCAAGGAGAAGGGCAAAGAGCCCCGGAGGGCAGGGACCGAAAACCCCAGTACCAAGGACCTGAGGTCCCTGGTCTGCACTTAATACTGTGGTGGAGGAGGAACGGAGGTCCAGTCCGGCGCTGCCAGGGGTTGCTCGGGAGAGATCAGAGATTGAGACACGGCCAGCCGAGCGGCCCCAGGGCCGGCCTGTGAGGGTCTGAAAGGGGCCTGGGGCAGGCCCCGGAGGAAGTTTCCCTGTGGGGACAAGGGGAGGCCCTCAGCGGAAGTTTTAGAGCAGCACTGAGAGGCCCAGTGACGACCCTTCTTACATCGGGGACAGAGGCCAGGGTGACCAACACGGCCTTGCTTGGCGTTTGGGCAATTTCTAGCAAAATGACCAGGAGTGCCGCAATTAAAACATTTAGGAGAGGCGTTGGGGGGGGGGGGCAGCAGCAACAGCCCCGGCAAAGGCATCCTGTAACGCGGCACCTATAGCGGCGCCAATTTGGCGACTGGAGCCAATATCCTGACAGAGATGGATATAATCAGAAAGAGACCCCTGACGTTTTTGCGGGCGAATGGTGGCCTGACAGGCAGAATTGGCATTTTCAAAAGCAAGCTGCTTGACAAAATCACCGTCGCCCTCAGATGGCCCCAACAGTCTTTCCGCGGCCTCAGTTAGACGACTAACAAAATCAGCGTAAGGCTCCTCAGGCTTCTGGCGGATGGAGGCGATAGAGGTCGTGGCGGGTCCTTTAGGAGGTAACAGCCGCCATGCCTTTTGTGCAGCAGCCTGAATTTGAGCAAAAATTCCAGAAGCAAACTTAGATTGGGCCTCATTAGTATTAAAAGGAGGAAGGCCAACAAGCATTTCATAAGTCCATTCCGCACTTTCCCCTCCGGCCTCACAATTACGGCAGGCCGCTTCCTTACATAATTCTTTAAATTCAGATTTCCAAAGCACAAAATTTCCTCCACTCAGGGTGGCGCGGGCAAGGTGAAGCCAATCATGAGAAGTGAGCCATAAATGATCAAGGGCATCAAGGATGGAGAGGGTGAATGGGGCAACAGGGCCATACTGAGAGACTGCCTCTTTTAGTGTTTTTAGCGTCTTATACCCGAGGCGTCTATATTGCCGGGGGGCAGCCTCCTCTCCCTCCTCGTCAGTGTCACTTGACGCAGTTTTGTCCTCAATAACGGGAAAAAGAAAAGGGGGGAGGAAGAGAAAAGACTCCTTTTCTTAGGGAGTAAAGACCCTGCATCTTTAGGGGAAGGGAGGGGGGCCAAAACAGGGGATTCGGATTTGGGTTTGGAGGTTACTGTAGGGGCAGTGAGAGCAACAGCAGGGCCAGGAATGCAATCAGCAAGTTCCAAATCAAGGAGCCTTAGTTCCTTAAGCAGCTGTGCTTTCTCTTTCTTAAACATCAACGTCTGTCGGAGGGACTGAATCTGAGAGGAGAGCGGGGTCAAGGGAGTATCAACAGGCGGAAAAGGGGGAAGAGTATGATAAGAAGGGGGAGCAGAAGGGGGCAGAGAAGCAGGAAGATGAGGGGTTGGGAGTGGAGAAGCAGGAGCAGCGGGCGCGGAAGCAGAGTGCTGTATAGTAGGAAAACATGCAGGAGCGGTACTGAAATTATAGGGGTCATTATAAGAAGCAGCCTCCTGCTCAAGGTCAGCTGCATCAGTAGGATCTAAGGTATCATTTGACCTCTTGACCAAAGCCTCTTGTAAAACAGGATAAATGCGCTCAGCTTTCCTACTTTGGGAGGAAAAATCATCTAAGGGCATGTCGATGGACACAGAATCACAATCCTTCCTAGACGCATCCTCTGTTGCGGGTGGGGCTGGTAATGGACAAGGAGGCTCCGGGGGGCCTCCGTCTTTTTCACTGACAATCTTACAAACCTCCGTCTCAAAAGGACGTATTTTCAAAATATCATAAATACAATTCCAGTAATTGAACGCAGTAACAGGGACCTTCTCGGGCCCGAAAGTTCTAAAATAATCATTAAGACAATCTCCCACCCGTTTCCATCTTTTCTCATCTATAGTTCCTTCCTGGGGGAACCAAGGACAAACGTCCTTTAAAAAAACAAAAAATTGTATAAGATCCTTTTTCTTAACCTTTACTCCTCGTGTCTTTAATGAGGCCTTAAGCCCTTCTACAAATTTTTTATGACTACTAGCATCCTGCCCCATTTTGAGAGTGTCTCCTTACCTCAGGTCTCTATTCCGCAGATCAGGCAAATCCGTGGCGACCAATTCTCATGTATCGTGACTGCAGTCGTTTTTTCCACAGGAGCACACACCAAAAACCTTTACTCCTTTTAAGGGGGTCTCGGGCCCCACGTTGGGCGCCAAATGTCCCGTCCCGCGGGACATCATCGGAGGTCCGGACCTGTAAAAGAAGGAGGGGAGCAGGGGACACAGGAAATGGAGACAAGGCAGGCTTTCTGATCAAGTCTCGTTTATTGAAGGCAAGCTCAGGGTAGTTATACACACAGTAAGAGGGAGTGGGGGAGTTCCACCACCGGTATAGGGGCGGAAGGTATTCCAGGAAGAGGTACAGCTTTGTCCGTAATTTGTTCTTATCACAAGGACCACCAAAGGTATAGGGGTATTCCAGGAAGAGCTACAGCTTTGTCCGTAATTTGTTCTTATCACAAGGAGGCCTTGATAGCTGCAACGCTAGTAATTTTCCAGAGGTCATACTGGGCCTGTGGTCCCTTACATATATATATATATATATATATATATATATATATA
>NW_020954095.1:26581-56881 GCF_900497805.2 Vombatus ursinus
ATATATATATATACATATATATAATTATTTCCCTCCAACTACCCTAATACTGACAAAGGTCTCATGAGTTACAAATATCATCTTTCCATGCAGGAATGTAAACAGTTCAACCTTAATAAGTCTCTTATGATTTCTCTTTCCTGTTTACCTCTTCATGTTCCATTTGAGTCTTGTATTAGGAAGTCAAATTTTCTATTCAGCTCTGGTCTTTTCATCAAGAATGCTTGAAAGTCCTCTATTTCACTGAATGACCATTTTTTCCCCTGAAGAATTATACTCAGTTTTCCTGGGTAGGTGATTTTTGGTTGTAATCCTATCTCCTTTGCCCTCCGGAATATTACATTCCATTCCCTGCGGTCCCTTAGTGTAGAAGCTGTTAAATCTTGTGTTATCCTGATTGTGTTTCCCCAATACTTGAATTGCTTCTTTCTGGCTGCTTGTAATATTTTCTCCTTGACCTGGGAACTCTGGAATTTGGCTACAATATTCCTAGGAGTTTTCCTTTGGGGATCTCTTTCAGGAGGAGATTGGTGGATTCTTTCCATTTCATTTTGCCCTCTGGTTCTAAAATATCAGGGCAGTTTTCCTTGATAATTTCTTGAAAGATGATGTCTAGGCTCTTTTTTTGATCATGGCTTTCAGATAGTCCAATGATTTTTAAATTCTCTCTCCTGGATCTATTTTCCAGGTCACTTGTTTTTCCAATGAGATATTTCACATTGTTTTCTAATTGTTCATTCTTTTGGATTTGTTTTACAGTGTCTTGATTTCTCATAAAGTCACTAGCTTCCAATTGCTCTACTCTAATTTTTAAGGATGTATTTTCTTCAGTAATCTTTTGGACTTCCTTTTCCACTTGGCCAATTTTGCTTTTTAGGGCATTCTTCTCTTCATTGGCATTTTGGACCTCTTTTGCCATTTGGGTTAGGCTATTTTTTAAGGTTTTATTTTCTTCAGTATTCTTTGGGGTCTCCTTTAGCAAGCTGTTGACTTGTTTTTCATGATTTTCTTGCATCACTCTCAGTTTTTCCTCTACTTCTCTTACATGCTTCTCAAAATCCCTTTTGAGCTCTTCTAAGACCTGGGAATGATTCATATTTTTCTTGAAGGCTTTGGATGTAGGAGCTTTGACTTTGTTTTCTTCTTCTGGTTGTATGTTTTGATCTTCTTTGTCACCAAAGCAAGATAATATAGTCTGACTCTTTTTGTGCTGCTTGCTCATGATCCCAACCAATTACTTGAGTTTTAAACTCTTTGTTAAGGTAAGAGTCCACTTCCAATGTGGAGAATGTACTGTCCCAAGCTTCAGGGGTTTGTACAGCTGTTTTCAGAGATACTTCTAGGGACCTGTAAATTTTCAGTTCTTCCAAGGTGGTATGACAAGGGGTGAGGTGTTTCCTCTCCACCTCCACAAAAAGCTCCACAGCACCAGTATTCTTCCTCGCCCCAGGACTGCCCCTCAGAACTGTGACTCAGATCCAAGCACGGGCAAAGCAAGAGAGTCCTGCCTCAGCCCTGGCAAAGAGATCCTTGCAATCCCCCTCTGATCAGCCACTCAATTCCCCCTCAGCCTGTGGGCCACATTCTCAGGAGGCAGCTGCTGCCCCAGAGGCCGCGCTCGGGACTTGCAGCTGAGACCTAGCTCCTTCTCTCACTGCAGTCACAGACTTTTCCCACTGACCTTCTAAGTTGTCTTTGGCATTCAGGGGTTGAGAAGTCTGGAAACCACCACAGCTGCCCACGATTCAGTCCTCTGAGGCCTGCTCCAGGTTCACTGCGGCCTGTGCGCCCATGCCGAACTGTGCTCCTCTCCCTGCCTGGTGCAATATACCTTTCTGATCAACCATCCAGGTTGTCTTTGGCTGGAAATTTGTTTTACTCTGTTTTTTTGTGGGTTCTGCTGCTTTAGAATTTGTTTAGAGTAATTTTTATAGGTGTTTGGAGGGGTTTGAGGGAGAGCTCAAGCAAGTCACTGCTTTCCCTCTGCCATCTTGGCTCTGCCCCCCTCATATGAGTTTGAGACAACAATTGTAAAATTATTCCTTGAACTTACCTCCAGAAGTTTCCATCTTAAAGGAATTGTTCAATTTTTTTTCTTCCTCTTATCTGAAATTTAATATCCTTTTTGAGCTCTTCCAAGAACACAAAATAAAAAGTGTTTTGGGCTTGAGACCAGTTCATAATCCCTTCTGAGGTTTCAGATATGGGTTTATTGACAATGTTGTCCTCTCTTGAATTTGTGTTTTGATCTTCCCTGTCACCAAGATACTTCTCTATTGTCATTGTTTGTTGTTGTTGTTGTTGTTGTTGCTTCTTGCTCATGTTTGCCTTTTTTCTGGTTTTTAAAGTTGATCTCTGCTTCTGGGGCACAGGGGACTGTCCCAGGCTTCTTCTTAAGGGCCTCGTTACTGGTTTTGTGTGCTGGGGCCTCAGGTGCTAGGAGCCAGAGGTTATAGGTGTCTGGTAGCTTATGTGGTACTGGACTGGAACTAGTGGTGGTTGCTGGTATGTGCCTGGTGTTGGTGCTTGCCTGCTCCACCACCCTGGTGCTCAAGAACTCCCACTGGTTTGCTGAGGTGGGGCTTGCTGCTGGCTTGCTGGGCTGCCTCCTGTCCTCTATTAGTCCCCTCCAACCACAGCAAGAGGGACCTTTCCCATTAATCCCCCTAGCCTCCCCACCTAAAAGACTGCTGCACCTCAACTTTCTGCTGGCTCCACTTTTTCAGGATTTTTCCTGTGGCAGTATTATCTGGGTTTTTCAAGGTCAATAAAGGAGGGTGAGAGTGACTTACTGCTTACTCTGTCATCTTGACTCTTGGAACTCGAAAACTGAGAAGTTTCCATTTTATTACAAATTGCACCTATAACAAGCTAGACTTCAAGGATGTCTTCATTTCAGACTAACTGGCCTACTATATATTCCTTAAATTTGGCATGCCATCTTCTACCTCAGTTGGTGCATTCAGCTTTCATGTCTAGGATAACTCCAGATAAATATATGTATATACATATAACACATGTATGTTTACATATATGTATATATATGTGTGTGTGTGTGTATATATGCATATAGGTATGTATATTCCTGTATGCATGCTCTATGCAAGCTTGCTGAGGGTAGGGACTTTATTTTTGTCTTTGAAAGCCTGGGATCTCCCACTGTGGGTTACATATAGAAAGAACTCGCCAAATGGTTGTCAAACTGAGTTTTTAAAACTGAAAAGGAAAGAATGGATGGATTATGACTGTTGGTCTTGTTAGAAAGGAGGAAAGTACTCGACTCAAAGACAGAGTAAACTGAGGAAGGCGTTTATTTCATTTCTTGTAAGAAGCAGGTGTGCTATTCCCAAAGAGCATACACATACTGATACAGAAGAAGCAAGAGCAAGCTCTTATACCCCAAGGGAGCTAATTAAGCATGCACAGATGCAAAAACAGCTATTAATTATTTGTCAATACTCATATGCAAGAACAACTGTTGGTTATTTGTCAATGTATGCAAGAACAGCTGTTAGTTATTTGTCAATACTTGTAGTTAAAGAGTACCTGCTAATCAGGATATACTAATCCACAGGCATCTTGTTTTTACCTTAACTTTTGTGGAAACAGAAAACTTCACAAACACCTTCTTTTCACATTCTTTCTGCCTGCCACTTTAGCAGTCACAGAAGTATATTTTCATAGTAAAACTAAGAATATAAAAGAAGGAAAAAAGAGTAATAAAAATTTTGCTACATTAAATTCTAATGAATGAGTTATTGTCACTAAAAGCAGTTTCTTCGTCATTGAATATGTAATTTTATCTTCTTCCCAAACTTCTGAAACCTGAAGATTTGCCCAGATTGATCATGTTTTCAACCATTTTCTCTAGCCTTTTAAATGTTAGCTCATTTCTTAATGACACCATTTGGTAGGATAAAGATCACCAGCCTCAGGGCCAGAGGATTTGGGTTCAAATTTTGATTCTGCTTTTGTTCTCATTCAGTCATTTTCTGGTGTGTCCAACTCTTTATGACTCCATTTGGGGCTTTCTTTGGCAAAGAAAGGCTAGTATGGTTTGCCATTTCCTTCTCCTACATCTATTGTGTAACCTTTGGTAACAACTTGCACTTTTCTGAGTCTGTTTTTTCATCTACAAAAGTAAATGGCATCAACTATATGATCTCTGAAGTGCCTTTCAGCACTGAGTCCTATTTACCTAAGAACTAGAATCAAGAAAATGAGGTGTCCCTGAAACATTGTGAGTTGGACAACCATTTTTTGGTTAGAAATCTATGGAAAAGAGTGGACAGGAAATTGAGGGAAAGATTGTGAAGATATACTTCACCCTAGGAAAAACATGCCCTAGATTACACCCTAGAGAGGTCTCATCTCTCTGAAAGAATTATTTCAATTCATTAAACATTTGTTAAGCATTTACAATGTGGCAGGCATTGTGCCAAGCACTGGGGATATAAATAAGAAAAAGACAATCCCTGCCTTAATGAAAGGAGTTTACAATCTTAAGAGGTGAAACAACATAAAAAAGGGAAGCTAAAAGAGGAGGAGGAGCATGGAGACGGTAGCCATGCCCAGGAGTGTGATGATGCTGGACTCAAATCAAGCAGTGCTGATGGAAGGAAAGGAAGAGCTGGCTGGGAATTCTGACTCTTCTTTAAATGGAGGCTTTGGGAGGACTTTGCACTCCACCCTGGAGCCTTGCAATCAGAGGGGCAGAGACTATAGCGAATATTGATGAGGAGTGAGTACCAAAGCTGCTATAGTCTCTAGATGATGAGTTTCCTGGTGATGACCTTTCTCTGAGAGCATGATGATGCTGGAGAAGAATCTGAGGAGTAGAGGTGGTGAGAAATTGTTTACAGGAATATATACACATACATATATACATATGCAGATATCTATATGCAAACATACATATTATATATTTATACATTATGTTATATTTTATATTACATTTATTTAAATATATTATATTTATATAATATATTGTATTTTATTTTGTATTGCTATATTATGTTAAATATAATTATATTATATATAGGGATTATAGGAACAAATTGAGGAATTAGCACAATCTCCTTATTGATGCCCATCTACTCTACTTCTCTCCTGGTAAGAACATATGTGGAAAATGGTGTTAATTCCAAGTGTCTAATGTTAGGAAGGACATTGATAAGCTGGAGAGTATCTCAAGGGGGGCAACAAGAATGGTGAGGGGCCTCAAGATGAGGCCATATGAGAACTGGGTGAAGGTAGTTGGAGCATTTCCTAAAGAAGAGAAGACAGGGAAGTTATGTTAGCTGGCTTCAAGTTTTTAATGGGCTGTTTCCTGGACAAGGGATTAAATCTGTCCTGCTTTTCCCCAAGGAGGAGAATAAGGAATACTGAATGAAAATTGCAAAAAAGTAATGTGGTATAAGGATGGGAGGGAGTCATTTTAGAATTAAAGAGGGAAAAGATACTTCTGTTTCATTTTACCAGCCTATGAGGATAAAGGAAAAGGGAGGATAGTAAAGAAGTATGAAGACCCATAGCTTGGGAAATACTGAAAAAAATTCTCACTTTTGGATTAAACCTATTACTCTTACCCAAGAATTCCACCTGTATTGCCGCAGTGATCTCAGAAAAAAACACAGAAAGTAAGAGGAATCACTTGAAATCTGCAGTTGCCAAGAATACAACATCATAATGTCATTCTGCTCCTTCACAGTCCTTCTACTTGCTTCTTGGTGCTGAAAGGGACCAGCATTGTTTACTGTCATACTTTCTGGGCTGTGCAAACCTGCTTACAACCCCTCAGTTCTTTCTTCTGAAGTGGGAAGTGTGGTGGTATATGTATGCTTGTTTTCACCTAGGCTTATTACTTCTTTTCAGTACTTATCACTGCCACTAGAAGATAGTAGTTAAGCATATCCCAATAAGTAACCTTAAGGGAAATTTTGTGTTAAAAACATACCTTACCCCCACAACCCCACCACACATCCCAAGTGTACTTTCCTAGAATTCTAGAAACTTGATTACTAATTTATTTATTATCAATTTAAGTAATAATTAATGGTTGTTTTAAATATCAAAATATTTTATTATGAGAAAAAATAACACGTAGAACCAAACAACAGACATTGTCATTCAATTCAATAGGCTAAGTACTTTACAAATAGTATCTTATTTGATCCTCACGACAACTTTGGGAAGTAGGTGCTATTATTATCCCTTTTATAGAGGAAAAAACTGAAGCAGGCAGAGATTAAGTGACTTGCCCAGGGTCACACAGCTAGTAAATGTCTGAGGCTGAATTTAAAATCAGGTCTTTCTGACTGCAGGTGCAGTGCCTGTCCACTTAGGAGAAGTGTTAAAGCTGCTGATCACCAGCTACATGTAAAATACCATGGGAGCAATGGAGAATGCAAAAACAAAATCAAATAGTCTCTACCCTTAATGAGATTACATTCCTCTGGAGGGGTGGTGAGAGAAAATAAGTAGGGGACAGACAGACCAACACACAGAGAGAAAGAGAGAGGCAGACAGAGGCTAAGGGAGAGACAGAAAAAGACAAAGTCAGACAGACAGACAAAAAGAGGCACAGAGACAGACAGAGAAAGACAGACGCAGAGAGATAGGAGGATCTGAAAAATCCTTTTGCAAGAGGGAATGCCTGAGACGTACCTTGAGTGAAGTGAAGGATTCCAAGAGACACAGGTGACAGAGAAGAAGGTTCATTGAGGGACTACCAAGCAAAGCCTAAGGGACACAGGATGAATTGGTGTGTTCAGGGGTTAATTAGTTGACCAGATTAACTGCTTTTACCTGAAAGGCAGAATATTAGGTGAACAGGGAAGGGTAGATGGCCTTCAATTTGCCAGACTAAGTATTTTATATTTTATATTTTTGGTAGACCAAACAGGGAGCTACTAAAGATTTTTTTTAAATCAGGATTATTAATACAACAGAAAGAATACTGGATTTGGAACTAAAGTTCAAGCCCTGTTATATATAAACTGTGTGACCTTCGGCAAATGATAGAAGGATCATAGATATGGAGCAAATAAGGACTTCAAAAGCCATCTGTTCCAACCCCTTCATTTTTAAGTGGATGTGAGACCTGACTGTAACAGTTCTTCCATTCATGCCTCTTTTTATGAAAGAACTGGGGGAATTTGGGAAAACCAGGTAATTTCCAGCCTTATTCTGACATCTTCCCAGAATCCTCTGTCAAAACCATTAGCTCAAAAAATGTATTGATGCCTTCTAATTCTTGCTTTTAGGATGGTCTTTTTCTCTCTGAAAATTATTTTTAAAGTTGAGAAATTACCTCCGTAATCCCTCCTCTTCAGCTATACAATTTTAAAGGTGAAAGGGACTATAGATGTCATCTACTCCAAATTCCTCATGTGAAGAAAATGAGGTTGAAAGAAATTAAATTCTTTCTCCCAAGTTTACACAAATCAAACAATCATAGATTCAGAGCTGGAAATGACTCTACAAGCTGTTTATTACAATAATCTCATTCTGCAGATAAGGAAATTGAAAGTCAGAGAGTAATTTGCCCCCATGGTAAAGCCTAAATTCAGGTTTTCTGACTCCTTTCTTTCTAATATAACATGTCTAATATAACTGTCTGCTACCTTCTCAATTTATTCAAACATTTAATCAGCATTAAAGCAAATACATACCATTGGAACATAAACTCAATCCTATTCAAGGAAGCATTTAAACAGTAAATGAAAACTATCACTTTCACTGGAAATCCAGAAAGTAATAACCAAGTTGATAGGGACTTTTAAAGAAAAGATTGTCACCAACTCTCATAAATTCTTAAAGGAGGGGATAAGGCAAAATACTTTTGTTTTAATGTATGGAATTGAATGGACAAAACCTGGGAGAAATGAGGGCTAGGTGTTAATGGTGCAGCACAAAAGAAGGAGACTAAGTAAGAAATATTCAAAGATATAACAAAGGAAAGTTATGACTGCCTCTCTGTACAGCAAAGGGGATGGGAGTGAATATAGAAATGAAATTAGTTTCTTGTTTCTTCATAATACTTAAGTGGGTCTCTTTAAAGAACTAAAAGCATTACAAATATATGATCTCATTGACCCTTATAAACATCATAGATTACTAGGTATAATTATCTCCATTATACAGATATGGGGCCTGAGACACAGAAAAACTTGAGAGACTTAGTATAACAATGACTACAGTCCTAGTTCCAAAACCTAGGAATATGAGGTCTTCAAATCAAATTTTAGGGGTCTTGTTAGAAACAAGAGGGTATATTTATGAGTAATAATAACAATACTTTGCAAATAATATCTCATTTTATCCTCACAATAACCCAGGGAAGTAAATGCCATTATTTTCCCCATTTTACAGGTTAGAAAACTAAAGAACAGAGAAGATGATCTGCCTCTGGGTCGCAGAACTAGAAAGCATCTGA
The DNA here is from genome assembly GCF_900497805.2 of Vombatus ursinus. NCBI lineage: Eukaryota > Metazoa > Chordata > Mammalia > Diprotodontia > Vombatidae > Vombatus > Vombatus ursinus. Next base: position 35,019 of record NW_020954095.1, read on the forward strand.
CCTTGATTTTGAACTCAGGACTTCTTCACTCCAAGACCAAAGCTTTATCCACTGTCCTACCTAGTACAGAAGCCCCAACAATAAGCCATAAAGGTTTAAGAGGAAAGAAATAATTTTCCTTTCTGCTAGCTTCTGGATGGGTAGGAAGTAGACAACTACTGAAAATCCATGACTAAGGTGTGAGTTTGGAATTAAAATTTTCTCTTTGAGTATAGAGAAGGGATCATAGCAAAGTTGAGTTCTTAAATGGAGAAAGTTGAAACGTTAGGGAATTGGGTGACTTTTATCTCATTTAAGAGGCTATCAGGGAGGCTGTGGTCAGTTTAATACATACATGTCTGCTCATGGGAAAGGGGATAAGAAATTTTGAATTCCATCTGACTTACCCCTAGGAAAAAGAAGACACTTTAGAATTTCTGGTCTTAAAGAAAAGATGGTCATAATAACATAAAGAAAAATTACCTTGAAAGACTCCAGAATCAATTCTTTATTAATTCATTTTCAAATCCTGACTTCAAAAGTCTGATGATGAATTATGCCTCCCTACTCTCAGCAGAGACGTGGTGGAATACAGGGGCCAAATGAGGCAAATATTTTCAAGAAAGACCAATATGTTCATTTGTTTTGCTCAACTACAGTTATTTGTTAAAAAGAAAGGATTCCTCTGGATGTTAGATGTCGTTGGGAAGAGGCAGTAATAGAAAAAAAATTTAAAGGAAGAGAAAATCAAAACATTTAAATAGAAAAGAAAATGTAAGACGCTGTAGGTTACTTGACATTCAAGATGGTCTACAATTGGGAACCACCCAGTCTTTCCTTATCACATGTTATTCCCCCTCCATATTCTCCCTGGGGCCTGCCAAACTGGTCTCCTCTCTGAAGACACATTATTCTTTCCTTCCTCTGTGACTTTGCACAGACTATTGCCTCTGCTCAGAAGAGTCTATCTACTCTATTGCTTTTGCCTATTGCAATCCTCCCCAACTTTAAAAGCAATTAAATGGTTACTTCTTCCAGAAATTTTTCCCAGAATCCCCAAGTAGTAAAGACCTTTTTCCTTGTACCTCATTACCACAGGTCATTTTTTTTTTTCCGAACTTTGCTAATGTACTGGTCATGTATTGTAGTGTTGAATACAAAGAAATCTTTATTTCTACTAAGTCCAAGATGAGTCGTGTTCTATCCTTCAAAATCATAGGCCCTTGAAGTATCAAATCATATTAATTTGCAGATGAATTGTTTGCCCCTTTTAAACAAACATGTTGCAGGAGAGCAGGAATCCTTTCTTATCTAGGTTTCATAGCTTTCCCAGAAACAAGCATATCACTTTGTATGTAGTAGGCAATTAATAACCATTTGGTGGTGATTTGGGGAGCCAGAACAATGGTAGAAGGATGAGTTTGTTCTAGCGATAGAAAAATAGGAAGAGATGGTTTCATCCTTTCACTTTTATATGTCCCATATTAGGGACCATAAGCTGAAAGCATCCAGCGGAGGGCAACTAGGGTGGTGAAAGGCCTCAGGTTGATGTCATGACTACTCGATGATAATGGTCATCTTTGTTTCACCCCTGATCTTATTGGGAAGGATTCCAATATATCCGTATTACAGATGATTCTTGCTAATGATTTTAGATAGAAATTACTTGTCATTTTTTAAAAAAAGATCTATTGATTTCTATGTTCTCCAGTGTTTTTAATAAGAATCAGTGCTGTATTTTCTCAAAAGGTTTTTCAATATTTATTGAAATAATTACATGGCTTCTGTTGGTTTTGTTATTGATATGATCAATTATCCTGATACTTTTTCTAATACTGAACCAGCCCAGCACTCCTGGTATACATTCTACCTGGTTATAGCGCATGACCCTGGTGATATATTGCTGTAATCTCCTTGCTAGTATTTTACTTACAATTTTTGCAACAACATTACTTAGAAAAATTGGTATGTAGTTTTCTTTCTCTGTTTTGACTCTTCCTACTTTAGGTATCTTCACCATATTTGTGTCATAAAAGGAACTTAGTAAGACTCCTTCTTTGCCTATTTTCCCCAAATAGTTTGTATAATATTGGAATTAATTGTGCTTTAAATGCTTGATAGAATTCATTTGTGAATCCATTTGACCCTAGGGATTTTTTCTTGGGCAGTTCATTAATAGCTTGTTCAATTTCTTTTTCTAACATAAGGTTATTTAAATATTCTATTTCCTCTTAATCTGGGCAATTTATATTTTTCATAAATATTTATTCATTTCACATAAATTGTCAGATTTATTGGTATTCTATTGGGCAAAATAGTTCCTAATTATTGTTTTAATTTCCTCCTCATTGGTGGTGAATTTACTCTCTTCATTTTTGATACTGAATATTGGGTTTTCTTCTTTCTTTTTTAAAATCAAATTGAGCAATGGTTTATCTGTGTTATTAAGTTTTTTTTATAAAATCAGCTCTTCGTTTTATTTATTAGTTCAATGGTTTTCTTACTTTCAATATTATTAATCTTTCCTTGATATTCAGGATTTCTGATTTGCTGTTTAATTGGGTATTTTTAATTTGTTCTTTTTCTAGCTTTTTATTAGCTGCATGTCTAATTCACTGAACTGCTCTTTCTCTATTTTATTGTTGTAAGAATTTACAGCTGTAAATTTTCCCCTAAGTACTGCTTTGGCTGGATCCCATAATTTTTTTTCACTTTTATAATTTGTAATTTTTTATTTTAAATTTAAATATAAAATAAGGGGGACAGCTAGGTGGCACAGTAGATAGAGCACTGACCGTGGAGTGAGGAGGACCTGAGTTCAAATCAGTCCTCGGACACATAAACACTCACTAGCTGTGTGACTCTAGGCAAGTCACAACCCCAACTGCCTCACCAAATAAATAATAAATAAATAATAAGAAAAGGGGGGAAAAAGCATTGTCATGTGTACAGCAGAACATGAGAGGAGATTCATAGTGTACAGCAATAAATTTCCATTTCAAGAAAGCCTATATAATAAACACTATGCATTGTGTTGAAAGCTGTCCATCTTTTCTTTGCCTCCTTGTAAGTTTTCTTTTGTTTTCTGCTGTGCATTTTTTACTTTGTTCTGTTTTTGCCATTCCTCTTCTCCCCCCCAGAAGTCTACAATTAAGCGCATGCATGCACGCACAAACACACACACATACACACACATATACATATAAACACACATATGTATATTCACACATATATACATACATATATAGACACATACATACCCATATACATAGACACTTATACGTACATTTACCTACATGTTGATAATCATAGCATATATAGATATACATCCCATAAATTTTGGTATGTGGTCTCATTGTGGTCATTCTCTTTGATGAAATTATTGTTTCTATGATTTTTCTTTGACCCATTCATTCTTTAGGATTAGATTATTTAGTTTCCAATTAATTTTTAATCTATCTTTCCACTGCCTTTATGGAATGTAATTTTTAGTGCATCGTGATCTGAAAAGGGTGCATTTAATATTTTTGCTTTTCTGCACATGATTGAAAGGTGTTTAATGTCCCAATACATGGTCAGTTTTTGTGTAAGTGCCATGTACCACTGAGAAAAAGACTTTTTCCTGTCTATCCCCATTCAATTTTCTCCAATAGTTTGTAATTTCTAACTTTTCTAAAATTCTATTCACCTCCTTAACTTCTTTCTTGTTTATTTTATGGTTAGATTCATCTAATTCTGAGATGGAAAAGTTGAGATACCCCACTAGTATACTTTTGCTATCTGTTTCCTACTGGAACTCATTTATCTTCTCTTTTAGAAATCTGGAAGCTATACCATTTGGTGCACAGATGTTTAACATTTAGCAAGATATAGCTGTCATCCTCCTCTGAGTTTGTTTTGATCTTCCTGTTGCCATAGTAGCATTCTGTGCTCAAGGCTTTTTTTTTTTTTTGCTCCTTTTTCTAGCCTATTTCATGACTTTAAAGTTGAGCTTTGCTTCTGAGGTACAAGGAACACTGTCCCAAGTTTCTTGCACTAGGGTCCAGAGTGATGGTCACTGACTTTCTGTGCCAGGGCCTCCAAGGTTAGCAGCTAAGCTGTTATGCTGGTGTCACCCCACCGAGTCTAGCCAACTGTCCTGCGGCCTCTGGGCCTCCCAGGACTGACCATTAGCCTGCTGCATCTGGACAGAAGGCCTTACAACTCCCCCAATATGCCTCTAGCCTGTTGAGCCTGGATGTGAAGCATGGGTTGCTGATCTGTGCTGGGACTAGGAGCCTTCCCTGGCTTGCCCAGACACCACCTGTGCTGGACACACTACCTTTTTACCCAAGTGAGACAGACCTTAACTGAAGTCCTTCCAAGTTATCTTGGGATGGAAAATAGTTTCATCACATCCTTTTGTGGGTCCTACTGCTCCAGAAATAATTTTGAAACTTGATTTAAAGTTGTTTGGATGAAAATTGAGGAGATCTCAGGCAAGTTCCTACCTTTTCTCCTCCATCTTGGCTTTACCTCCTAAAGTTAAGTGTCTAGAGTTAAAACAGCTGTATAAATGCTAGCTATCACTGTTGTTGTTCTTACTGCTGTTGTTGTTATTATAGCATTCAGAGGCCCAAGAGTTAAGTATTATAAATATGTGCCCTCCTTTCTCCCACAACCACCACCAACTCTATAGTTATTGCACATGAGTATGGCCACAAGAATTTCCTTCCAGGCCTTGTCTTATAGAGGACAACCCTGCCATAGAGGCCCAGTATACTCTTTTTTTTTTTTTTAGGTAATTGGGGTTAAGTGACTTGCCCACCAGCTGTGGGCACAGCTTACTAGCTGTGCCCACACAGCTACTAAGTGTCAAGTGTTTGGTCTGAGGTCAGATTTGAACTCAGGTCCTCCTGACTTCAGGGCCTGTGCTCTATCCACTGCACCACCTGCCTGCCCCATCCAGTTTACTCTTACCCTCCACCAACAGCTGCCATCACCCACTTCCAGGTGGAGTAATGAGGATGACAGGTTTCTCTTTCCCTAATGCTCAAAGGGCTCCTACAGGAGCAGGGCCATGTGAGGAAAAGCAAACATAGAAAAGTGTTTGTTGGGCCAGGAATCTGGAGCACAATTGAAAGCTTAGATAAAATGTTTTCAGACTGTTTATTCCAATGAGAATTTAGAGGAGGGAAAGCTATGGGTATAGAAAAGTAACTCTGGGAAAACTGAGGAGGAAAAAAGAGGAAGAAGAAGGTATCAAGAGAGAATAACCACATTCAAGTAACTTCTGGCCTTGTAGAAGTTACCAGCCATGAAAACACACACACACACACACACACACACAGAGAAACATACAACCACATACATACACATACACACACATATACACACAAACACACACTTCAGGGACTTAAAGAGAAGATATCTGCTGTAAAACCTGCCTTTGTTGAAATACTGCCCTCCTGTGAGAGCCTTTCTGCTGTCTTATATGAATCACTGAGATCAGGTGAGATAATGAGGGAAAGGGAAAGATGGATAAAGGTGAGAAGAGGATGGCATATTGACCCATCTAGGAGCAGCAGGAGCTGCCCTGGCATTTCTCACTGCCCATAAGGGGATATAAATATGTGACATAAATCACTCCTTGGATACAATTTTTCTTCAGGTTTCTCCTCTGAACCAGACAAGACCAATTAGTCAATCAATCAAGCAATAACTCCATTGACAGAGTTCCTATGGGGTGTAGAGTCTTCTAGAAGGTACCAGGCAAGCCAAAACTGTATGTGTATACAAAAGGCTTGAATGGATAAAATCCCTTTCTCTTCTCTGGCAACTCACATGAGGAAGAAGAAATTCATGGGCTGCTAGGTGGTGAGGAGAGGGTAGCTCAGACCATTGCCCCTAGCTGCCTTGTCTCTCTACCTGGTCACCATGTGGCTATGAATACATGATATCTTTGTTTCTTTTGTCTCTTCATGTCTTTGAATCTGGGTGTCCTGAAAGGATGATAGAGACATTTTTCTTATTTTCACTAGTGGCCTCAATGGTTCCAGACCTTTAGAAATTGCCCTTGGGCCATTGTGTGAAAAAAAAAAGGTTGTTCCAATCATGGCCCCAAAAGTAGCCCCAAAGAGTCATCAGCTACAGATATCTGGATCTCACTGGGAGAAGGAGACTTAGACTAAGAAGGAAGGGTAGTAGAAATTGTTTAAAAATACACTGAGTCTCAGTGAAGGTCTTTCTTCCTTGGCACAGGTCCCAGTTTCTAAAGGAGTTGGGTCTTCCCTTTCCCTTCACATGGTTTCTTAACCTCAGTTCTCTTAAAAATATGTGGTGTTTTTTTTTAATTGTATTTCAACTTAAGTGACTTTCTTTGTAATGTTATATATTTGATTTTGTGCATCTAAAAACATTATTCTGAGACAGGGAATATAGACTTAACTGGACAGTCAATGGGGTCTGTGACCCAAAAAAGGTTAAGAACCCCTGATTGAACTGTTAATTTTAACTACTTCTTGATGCAGGATTGTAAGAAACAGCCTTGAGCAATTTTCATGTTACTGATCAGTTGCCATGGAGGGGTCAAAGGAATATACACCCAGAAATTAGTTCAGAAACCATCTTTTTTAACCTTCTTTGGGTCCCAGTGTTCATTGGAGTCTGATGAAGTTTATGGACCTCTTCTCAAAATAATTTTGTAAATGAATAAAATAAAATATGTGGAATTAAAAAGGAAACCACTTACATCAAAAGTTATAAATATATATACATATTTTTTAAATTCATAGACCCCAAGTTAAGAACCCCTGACCTAGTCAAACCCATTCACTTTAAAGAAAAACTGAGACCTGGAAAAGTTGAGTGATTCATCCAAGGTCACATAGGCAGTAGACATCTGGGGAAGGATTTGAACCCAGGTCATCTGACTGCAGAACCAGTGTTCTTTCCATTGACTCTACCTTTCATAGAATACAAAAAGACAGATGGTCCTGATGGTTCTGTTGGTTCAATTATCAACAAAATAATGGACATAGTTGTCCGAGCAAGAGGCATCTGAAACATTAGTCCCAACACCATTTATAGTGTCTCTAGAAAACTAGGATGACTACCATTCAACTGCAAATTCAATTAAACTCCTAAGATTTTACTATGGCTAACACATCATCTTTTTGTGTCTACTTTACTGAGGAGTAAGGTTGGGTTGTTAAGTGGTTGAAATATCTATTTCCAGATTACTTTAAAGAATCAGTTAAACCCAGAAAGAATTTATGGAAGTAAATTCTAGGGCCATAGTTGATAGAAAGGAAGATTTTTAATTAGCTGAACAAAAGAGATCTGAGGCATATGGAGAACAATGTGAAGGGGAGTAAAATGGGGAAAATAAGAAAAAACAAGGGCATCTACAGAAGTAGAGGAGTAGATGGATTCAAAGCAGAGGCAGAAGAGCATTTCAACTCATTCTGACTTTCTGACATTCAACATTCTAACAAAAGATTAGTCAAATGCAATGTAAATCAAAGGGATGCAAAGGGAAAAATAGTAATTGAGCCTGTGGGAGATTTGCATCCATTCCTTTCCAGACAAATTGTACTTGGCTTGCAATCATGTATCTTCCTGTCCAGTTCTACTAGGGTCCTGAATCACCAAAGAAGAAACCAGAAAGAGAGCCTAGAAGAGGAAAGGGTCCTCTCAAAATCTGTATATATCAACATCCATACTCCATTATTGGTTGGCTGGTTGTTCTCCTTTGTTCTTGAAAAGGACCAGGATGGCATCACTAAGTCAGAGTTAAGGTACAGTGTGTCTGACTATGGCCTTTGAAATCAATATGAGCTCTGGAAGGCTCTACTATAGGTGGGCCACAAATAGCCCACAGGAACATTTGAAATGGAGATATTTCTAAATTTGTGCATTTCACGTTTCTTTTGAGCTACTGAAATGCTGCTTTGCTCACAGAGCACAAAGCCTTCTTTGATACAGGCCCACCATGCCAAGCAATCCATTGTCAGTGTCATGTCAGACAACTGAGTACAAAGTTCTTCAATGAGACCTTGAGAGTATGCTTGTATCACTTTATTTGACCTCTATGTGCGCACTTGCCTTGTGTGAGTTCTCTATAATCTTTTAGGCAAATTTGGCTTGCAAATAACATGGCCAGCAGATTGGTGTTGGAATCCATTATTACAGGGTGGGGAAGAAGTCTTTTATAAATCAAATAGGAGGCAATATATTACAATTGAAATGTTGATAGACCTGAGTTCAAATTCTGGCTCTGTCTTGTGCTGTGTGTGATCTGCTGCATACTCTAAAGATGATGTATGGGAAAACAGGGATAAAATTTGCAGAAAACAAGAAAGCTTGAAGAGATTTAAATATATATTTGTGTAGGGAGGATCCATACTAAGTCAAATCAACAAGCTTTTATTAAATAATTATAATATGCCAAGCACTATGCTAAGCATCAGGAATACAAATAATAGTAGAAAGAAAGACAGACTCTTCCCTGAAGGAGTTTATACTCTAGGTTATATTTCTAACAGGGGAAGACATATAAAAGGAAGCTGAAGGTGGGGTGGGATTGGAGACAAAGTCCAGGAGATTGAGGATACAATCTGGAAAGGAATGAAGATGTGGCTGGCCTGAGCCTCCTCCTTAAAGTAGATGTACTGGAAGGAACTAGCCAATCACAGGAGTCCACAGTAGCAGAAAGTATTTCCAATGTGTGGATTTTAGGATAAAGATATTTCTGGAGCATTTTAGTGAAAATCCTGAAGAGTCAGGAGTGTAGACTAGAGATAATAAAAAATATATCACTAAGACATTAAAGTATCAGTGCCTAGAACAATATTTTGCACTTAGTAGGCACATAAGTAATGTGGGTTGATTAAATGAGAAAATGAGGGAAGAATCTGGGAGCTTGACTCCTTGACAACATCATGATGGAAAAATACTGGTCCCTACTAACTCCACAGATGGCACAAAGATGATGAAGAGAATATATAGTATCATCATCTTCCATGTCACCCCAAAACAGAGTATTTAATTGGGTTGTTCCTTTTTCAGTAGTCTCTACATGCACATAAGTAAAGTTATGTCCTTTATCTGCATATCTAGGTAAAGGAGAATAGATGAAAAGAGGTGAGTCATTTAACTCTCCTTTCATTTGGAGATGCAAATGCCCGTTGGAAAAAGTTCCTATAGCTCCCTTCTCCAGTCTTTATTCATCAAGCCAGCATTTGCCTAATGGATCTCCAGAATGTGGAGCACCCAAAGATAAAAAATACTGAGTCTCAGGACTGACTTATCCCGAGAAGAGAAACTTCTTGAGCAGCGTACCTCTTCAAAAGAGAACAGGATTACCCATGTGTTCTCTGCCCTCAGATGGAGGAGCCATGAAGAGGCTAACTCCAAAACATAGGGAGAACAAAAAATTCTGGTTTGACTTGGACAATCCAAGTAGAACTAATAGGAAAAGGATTATCTATCCATACCATGTTTCACTTCCAGAGAAATAAAAGTCGTAGGATAGCAATACAACTTTGCAGAGGTCTGTATAGGACACTCAGGGAGAGGAGTCACTGGAATGTCAGGGTGTTGCCTTGATGGTAACCCCAAGTTCAGTTTACCTTGTAGGGAAATTCAAACCATAGAGTAGTGCTGAGTCAGTCTACAGGCTCTGTGGAAAAGTAGAACCCCCTGGAGAATAAAGAGAATTGTGTATATTGTTGATGAGTCATAGAGAATCCCTTTGTGATTTCTACATTTGAATTCCTTCCAGTCCCCTGCACCTTCTGCATTTTCAGCAAGGTGAAATGTGGGTAGTCTTGTACTCAAAACCACATGTTACCTTGAGTAGTTACACAAGAGCTACTTTTACCAACATTTAGAGAAATCTAGACATAAGGTATACATAAACTCTACTTGGAAATTTACCATAGTAGATTATATCTGGAAATAATAGTAAATGAAGTAATAACTTTGGAGTATCTCCCAAGATCAATCTCACTCTATTTAACCGAGAATCAGGGGCCTCTGAGCCACAGTTTATGCTATAATTATGCATTCCTGACTCCTGAGTGGTAAGGAGAGCCAATTTGAGCAACCTAAGCCTGATGCACAAGGATAAGATACAATCAGCCTCTTGCCTTTCATTTTTGACTGGGTATAAGGGATTTCCAGTTCCTCTTTCCCCTAATTATGATTTATATTTAGTCCTATCTCTAATAGTCTTCATATTCCAAACTCTAATACAGTTAATATCACCCATCATTACCACTGTTCACCTTTGTTCAATAAGCATTTAATAAAAATTTACTTTGAGCTTAATCCAATGCAAGTTACTGAGGATAAAAAAATAAATTCTACTTCTGAATCACCATAAAGTATTTTTCACGTTATCCACTGTGGGGAAGGCACTACACCAGCTCCAAAGGACTCAAAATAGGCTTCCCATGTATTCTCTTCCTTCAAGGAGCCTACAATCTCATCAAAGACATGAATATATGCTTACAAAAATAATTAATGATAGAAGACAGAACATTTTAAGTAGCAAGTAAATGAAATAGGCAATAAGTTGTACAGGAGTTCCCAGGAAGGAGCAATCACTGAAAACTAGGGAAGTCAGGAAAGTTTTCAAAGAGAAAATGGGACTTAGAGCTAGCCCTTTAAGGAAATGTGGGACTTAGATAAGTTGAAAGAAGAGAGAAGGGCATGGCAGGCAGAGGGAACAATTGGAGGCAAGCCACTATGTTCAAGGAACAAAGAGTAGGACATTTTGACCACTATTTTAGGGCATAATTTGTGGAAAGAAAGATAAGGTTGAAGGGTTTGAGAGGGGGCAAATTATGGAGAGGCTTGAATGCCTGAAATCTAAGGAATTTAGATTTTATCCTATAGGAAATAGATAGCCATCAGAGTTTAACTGGCATGGAATGAAGAAGGCTTTATCCCAGTATGCCAACATCCAGTGGGGCATGCTAACTCCTGAGAACAGAGTTCTTCCCCTTCACTCTCTCCATCCCACAAATTCCCTTGAAGTCCCATGCTGCTGGGGCTATCCCCAGGCTACTACTACCACTGTCCTATTGCCAGGGCTCACCTTTCCCCAGGCCCACTTTCCCTCCCAACTTTTGCTAGGTTATACCAGACTCTGGAAAACAGGCATGCCACTTTCCTTGCACAACTGCTTCCATGACTAGACTATCCTCTGCCCAACCTCCTACCACTTCCCTGCATCTGTTTTTGCGCAATGGCACGGGGAGCCTAGTTATGGCACTACAAGCTATTAAGTTTTTAAGGCTCTCTGACCTACCAATTGTAAAGAGGATACTAGGAAAACAAGAACTAACTATCAAATTTTGCAGTGTGCATGGTAGGCGTAAGAATCATGGCATAGACTATGGCTAATTCACAAAATGTATTGTTATATAGCAATTGCTGGACTCTTTGTACATTTCTTATTCTTGTTTTTTGTTTTTAAGTAACTGGAGGAAATAAAGTGTGCCTGCCCCATGGATATTCATGGTGATTAGTGAGATCGGTAACCTGGAGAGGAAAAGAAGGTCCTTCAGAGAGAGAAGGAAAGGACTCAAGAAGATTTTTCTTTTTGCCCTCTTCTTGTACTAGGGAAATGGTATAGAAAGAACAGAGGATTTTATGGAAACATTTTAGCCTGGTCCAACAATGTGAACAATGGTCTATGTTATAGAACCATAGAAAAACTGGTAAGAAGGAGTAATGTGCATACCTTTTGCTTGTAGATATATAGAGACTAGAGACAGAGATGTAGATGGTAATGGAGATAAATATAAATATAGATACAGACATGAGTACCGGTATCAGTGTGGATACCAATATTGTATAGGTACAGGAATAGGTTTAGATATAGATACGGGTATAGATATAGTCTAGGTATAGGGGGAGGGATGAAGGGAAGGAGGAAGAAAAAGAGAGAGTCATCTTTGGAACAAATGGTGATTCATTCTAAGATTTCTATTGTTTTCCTCCTTACCAATAGTAATGTAATACCATAAATGAGATACTTGCAAGTGAATATTTGTTCTCTAGGTAGCAGGAGCTACAATATGGAAATTTCTCCAGCTATCATAGGTGGAGACTGTGAGCTAGGAGAGTAAGAAAAATATCCAGAATATACCTGTGTTCTTTATGTTAAGGATGACAGTCATGACCATCTTCAACATTCTCAACAAAGTATGGTACTACATATATAAGTTGCCACAGAGACAAAAGATACCCTCTATCCTCTAGTTGTTTGCAATCCAATGGGAAGAAAAAATTTCCACACATGTGCAAGGCAGAAAAACAGAAAACAAAAGCATAGCTCCTCTATTTCCTGGCCCCCTGCTGATAGTGAGTCATTGGGCTGACCCCCTATGAATTTAGACTAGCCTTCTTGAGTGCATCATGAGTGCTTCATTATAAACAATGAGGATTACCTGGAATATAGACATCACCCCTAAAATGAGAGCTCTTTGAAAGATATACATAAGTGTGTGTCTGTGTGTGTGTGTGTCTGTGAGTAATCTTTGTAATATATCAATCTGTTGTGTGTGTGTATATATATATACATATATAAAATAACTACACAGAAATACCTTTCCCTTCAAATACATTTCATTCATTTTTATCATCATTGCTCTCTTTATCTTCATCATATTTTATCTTCATCATTACTAAAGGAAAAAACATGGGACACATTCTGCGAGCAGGATTTTGAGTGAGAAACCTGTGTCTAAATCAATCAACAAACATTTATTTATTAAGTACTAGCTATGGGCCAGGCACTGTACTAAGTTCTGAACTCAGACTATGATAAATAGACATAGATAAAGATGAAAGACTATTTACATGTAAGATAACCCAGAAAGATAAAATACACCTTTGCTTAGCTGAGAAAGGAGTCTCTCTTTGGCTACTCAAGAACTATATCTGCTCTTGGTTCAAACCTCTCCTCCAAGGTTTTGAAGGGTCTTTTCTTTCCACTTTTCACTTTAAAATTCTTATCTCCTTTTTATTATTCTTCATGATTCCTTCCTCTTTCCTCTGAGCCAGACCTACCACTAACTAAATAACTGTGTTACTTTGGGTAAGTCATTTAGCCCCATAGGGCCACATCTCCCCAAGTGGTAATACAAATAATGGCTGGGTTCCTTCTAAATCTATGATTTTAATTTCTACTTTTAGTATTCCAAATATTTGGATTTCCTCACTCCATAGTGATAAACTCAGATTTACCAATATCTTCTAGGTAATAAACTAACAGATTTTCAGAAAAGGAGAAAGGTGAGGATAGGGGGGTAGGAAATGGAAATAGGGACATTTCCTTTCTCTCTCCATTTCTTATTTGTTCAAATCTAAGGGAAATATTTTCCTTTTCTATAAGACATCTTTGTTTCATAGGTTCCCCGGGAAAGGAAAGAACCATCTTTTCAATATTAATATATTACCAGTGTTGCTGGCACTGGTGGCACACTATTGCCTCTAAAGAACTACAAATGAGTATGATGCACTGGATAATAGAAAAGAATATGGTGAGTGTGAGCAAACTTCAACAAAGAGCTAAAGAAAAATTGCAAAAAGAGAACAGGAGTAAAGGATGTTATCAAGAAATTGCATGTCTGGAAGAGAAGATAGGCTAGTCACATGTGTTGCAAATGTGATTCTAAAGCCAGTACCTTCTTGGTGCAAGTTCAGTGTAAGGACAAAATGAGGCACTCATAAGTCACTTAAACATTTAATAAAAGAGGAGGTTTACATTGCCCTAAGAGAGTGAGAATATACAACAAGGATATTAGCTTCTCTGGACATGGTACTCCTCCTATACATCTGGAAACTTCATCTGATCAATAAGTCATGTGGTTTTCGTGACTCACATGACCACAAGCACCAACCAAGTCTGGGAGGTCCTGATTCCACTGGAATGGGATGTTTTCATGCTAGCAGACCAGGAAGTATGTCAAGTAAGCTATGACTGATCAGATTTTGCAGGCAAAGAGGGAAGTCCCGGAAGCTGAGTCATTAAAATTCTGGTCCTATCATAATATGGCAAGAGAAAAGTATACCATTTAAACAGGAAGTGGTGTCCATGGTATCTTCAAGATTTGGGAGAATGTGAAGAAGGTCTTTCTTCATCACATTGGGCATATGCCCTATAAAGAACTAATAAGAGTATATAGACAAGATCACAGGAGATACATAGGCACATATAAAATGTGACCTGCAACGCTGGAGGGAAATGCCAAGTGGATAAGATCACAGAACTATTTGAGTATTTATAAGCCATACTGACAATATAATATTCAAGGAACATTAACAGATAAATTCAAATAGGTTAATGCTCAGTAATTAATATGACACCTAGGTGGGCACTGTGACCAGTGCCTTAAACTATTTGGTAGTGACGTCCATTCTATATCTGCTATCACTCAAATGCTTTCCCCACATGTCATATGAACCCAACAGCAGCGTGTCCAGAGTCATCCCAGTTCCTTGGGCATCTCTCAGGCCTGTAGGGAGCCAGCTACCACCCTCCTCTGGATACCACCTCTTTCTGAGTGCTATCCCAGACTCATATTAGTTTATGATTTGTCATATGGATTATACAATTGGATAAATAGATTGAAGTTCCCATATTGCTAGATTCCCTTCTCCAAGCATACTGGCTACTGATGACATTAATCAGACTGCTAGCAATGAATGAAAAAAATGACAGTGATATACCCAGCAAGAATGTTCCTGAGCTACCCCACCTCCATTACATCCCCTTTCCCCATCCCACAGCTAGCCCAAAAGTCAAAAGTTCAATTCAATTGAGCCACTCCCCATCAGGAGCTGACAAAGACATTTGTCTTAGGTTTTCACTCACAGTAACCCCTCTCATGTAGATCAGTGTGCAGAATACTGGAGCCTTCTCCTCTCTCAATGATTGGGGGTAGGAAGGAAGGATTGTGCACAAACAAATTACATCCACCTTGGGTCTCAGCTCCTGACAGCCATTGCTCTATGTCCCAGTTTTTGGTTTCATTGAACTCAATTCATTTATGTCTCTGATCCTCTCAAACCAAGCAAATGAGAAGAGGAATTTTCTTCCATGAGCTGGCTATCAAAGTTCTGCCCATACAACTTAAGGAGGAAGATGCCATCTCTGCTAGCAGGGTTCTTTTCTCTCTCTTCATATTCTCAAAGCTGGTTTTCTCTGTCATGCCACTGAAATGGACATCCTCACACCTCAAGTTTCTTCCTGTCAAGGAGGGCACTAAAAGAGGCTAGAACCAGGGTAGGACATTGCCAGAGTGATTGGGTAAAGTGGTTACATAGTCTGGAACAATGTCATTATGCTTAAACTGGACGTGTCTTATTTTTAATTCATTTATTCAGCAAGCATTTATTAAACACCTACTATGTGTCAGCCCCCCCCCAATTGAAAGTAAACTCCGTGAGAACAAGGACTGTTTCATTTCTTCATATTTATATAACAGCTATGTAGCACAGTGGATAAACTGTTGCATCCAGAGTCAGGAAGACCTGAGTTCAAATCTAGCTTCACATACCTATTATCTGTGTGACCCTGGAAAAGTCACTTCATTCCTGCCTATCTCAGTTTCTTCCTCTATAAAATAGGGATGATATTAATAGCTCCTACCTCCCAGGGTTATAATGAGGATAAAATAAGATTTTTTTTTGTTAAGCACGCTGCAAGCTTTAAAGTGCTATATATATGCTAGTAGTTTTGGCACATAATAGAGACTTAATAAATGTTTATTGATTGAAGGCATTGTTTTAGGTAGAGTATTGCTTTGTTTTTATCTGTGGTGGGTGGAGTGGAGCAAGAAGAGTAGATCTATGATTTCATTAGTATAGGGAAATCCCAGTGCAGTACCTGCTCAGTAACCTATAATCTTTTTTTTTTATTTCTCTTATTTTTAGGCAATTGAGGTTAAGTGACTTGCCCAGGGTCACACAGTTAGTAACTGTCAAATGTTTGGTCTGAGGCTAGATTTGAACTCAGGTCCTCCTGACTTCAGGGCCGGTGCTTTATCCACTGTGCCACCTAGCTGCACCCAAGACAATTCTTTAAGATTATAGGGGATTACTAGACCAAACATTTGACACGTACTAACTGTGTGACCCTGGGCAAGTCACTTAACCTCAATTGCCAAAAAAAAAAAATAATAATTGTCTTGAGCCCTGAGAGGTTAAGTCAATTCTCTGAGTCACCCAGCCAGCATATGTCTTGGGCAAGACTTGAACCCAGGTCTTCCTGACAAAGAGGCTGGGTCCTTATCTGCTATGCCAATCTTCTAGGGGTCCAAAGACACAAACTTGTGTTTTCAAAGATATGATACTGAACTGGGAATAGAAGGTGTATTTCCAACTGAGTTTTGAAAGGAATGAGAAAGCAAAAAAAAAAAAAAAAAAAAAAAAAGGCAGGCCATAACTGAAAAAGCCTTTCATGTGTAATCATCTGAGATGAGTCCAATAAGAAGAGTCTACTGTCTGTCAATGGGGAAAGAGTTGAAGCCCATGATGCATTTAAGTTGGACTGTGAGGGGCAATTGGTACCCACTCTTGGTTTCTGAAGAGGGTGAAGATGGAACAGCAAGAAATTCTTTTTCTCTACCACTTTGAGGCTGACAACGTGCTTTGCCCTGGGTAACCTCCTGGGGTAGGTAAAGAAAATACTGTTACCTCCATTGTGTATATGTGTATGTGTATATAGGTATATGTGTATGTGCATACGCATATACATATACACATTGCACATATTTCTAAAGTAAATATTGCATACATGCGTACACACATACACGCACGCACACACACACACACACACACACACATACACAGACATACACACTGCATTTTTTTTCCTAGATGAAGAAAGCAAAGCTAAGGGAGCTTAGTGACTTGCCCATAGTCCCCCTTGCTGGTAATTGAGGTGTATCTGACTGTTCTTTGCAGGATAGACACAGAGGCCAGTAAAAAGGATTGTATGACCATGTGGGCACAAGGAGTTTAGAGCATGGGATGGGGGCTATTCCTGTGGCTGTGGGTGTGAGTATGAGAACAAAAGACAAGAAAAGGTAAAATCATGACAAAATGAAGTAAATGTTAGACGTGGAATCAGGAAGAGCTGGGTTCAAATTCCGCTTCAGATATTTATCAGTTATTTATCAGTTATTTGACCCTGGACAAGTCACTTGATTTCTCATGGCTTTGGTACCCCATGTCTAAAATGAGGAAGTCAGCCTCCAAAATACCTTTCAATTAGCTATGATATATTATAGAGGAAAAATTGGCAGGGCTTAGGGTTGAATGTACTAGGTAGTAGATCAAGGAAAGAATGGAGAAGATGAAAAGTCAGTACCTAAGTGATTGTATTGGTATCACTAGTGCTTATTACAGTGCCAAAATATCATAACTACATAATTAAATATCTATTTCCTTCCTTCCTTCCTTCCTTCAAATCTTCCTGTCTTCCTTCCTTTCTAAGTCTTATGCATCTATGTCACAAACAGCAGTATTGGTAATGCTCAATATTGATTACTGATATTGATCACTTTAGAGCTGAATTCCCCTCATGCTATCTCTGGGTCATGAAGCATCTTCTTCAGAGCCCTTCTCAGTTTTGAGCTGTTCAGGATCAAGAAGGCAGGATGGATAGAGAGGCCAGCATAGGTCAATACCTCCCATACCCAAAACCCATAACAGCAAACTGAAATAGGTGATACAAGGGTGATGATCAGAGACAGAATGTATGATATATGGATGATGAGAAAGAAGAAAAGTGACTTCAGAGTTGTAATGTGGACCTGCATACTTGAATCCTGAGGACCAGAACTATGGAGCTTCATGTTCCATGAGTGTCGACACAAGGAGGAAATGAGCAAGATGGTGGGTACAAGGAAGAAAAGAAAAGGAATTAACAAAATAAACATTTGCAAGGGCAAGAAAGAATGCCTCTGGAATCCATGTGTCATATGATCCAAAGTGGTCTTTTTTGAGTAATTACCAATGCCTGGCAGTTGGAAAATGTGATAGCTCTTTATAAAAGATGGAATGAATATCAAATTGGATATCAGTAGGGAACACAGCAGTAGCCGGGGATAAATTGGGAAATTCTCCACTTCATCCAGAAGATTGGGTGAGTGAAGGAAGAAATTTTCACACAGTAGAAAACAGCAAGCCAGGTAGTGAACCAGAATGTGGCCAAATTAGTAAAATTCCAGAAAATGCCAAAGTATAGACTTGTGTTACTTGAGGATAAATATGTGAAGAAGTTACTAAGAATTGCTGCCCATTGTAGAAAGAAGCAGGAGATGCCCAGGCTGGCTAGGATCATGTCACCAGGGGGCAGGGTCCAACATCACACCCACTCCCTGATCAGCACCATGATGATGAAACCATTTTCTATGATTCCTGCCATGGACTCCAGGAGAAAGAAGATCTTTCAGAACAGAATGAGTAGACTGGGCATTCTTTCTTTACCAGGCTCCTGTTGAGACTCAGATGCTCCAGGTCACCTTACTCAGGAGATGTCTGATAGCAGGCCAGATTCTTCAGGGATTCGGTAGCTCTCTTTGCTTTATGCAGGAGCCCAGCTGGAAGAGAAAGTGGAGGAGCAGGAGGACACTATGTGTGCCTAATGTAGACTAGAAAAGAATCCTGTGAAGCAGCTAGGTGGTGCGGTGGATAGAGCACCGTTCGTGAAGTCAGGAGGACCTGAGTTCAAATACAACTTCAGACCAAACACTTGACACATACTAGCTATGTGACCCTGGGCAAGTCACTTAACCCCATTGCCTCACTAAAAATAAAAAAAGGAAAAAAAAAAAGAAAAGAATCCTGCCACTTATATGGATGCAAATCTGACACAGATCAGTTACTGAACCTAGTCTCTATTCGTTTATTCTATTTGTGTGTACCTTACCAGAGCCAGGGCCAAGGAATATCTGGATATGGGCTGCTGATCTTGGCACCTTTCAAGAATGCCTCAAAAATTCATATGTGTTCCCTGCCTTAAGTCTAGTTATAAGGCTCCCCCACATCTACCCCCACTCTTGTTCTTATAGTGATTCTCTTATCTACTGCCTACCCACCACCACTATTAAACATCCTCCTGTCTATAATGCAAACACTTAGTTGTCCATTCATGCCCTGGATTCACACATCTATTTTGCTGTCTGTGACTAGGATATCAAGTCCCATTTTGTAGGTGTCAGGTTGATGTTGAACCACTTATTACATTTGTTTGGGCCCCACCATGCAACCAGTTCTAAATCTGCCTAATTGCACAATCACTCAATCCACATCTCTCCATCTTTTCCACAAGAATAGCATCAATTCACACTTCGGCATTATTTTGTTCCTGATCCCAGCCAGTAGCAAGGCCCTGGGGGAGTATGAAACAGAACAGGTGAGTTTCTATGAAGAGAAAGGGAAAGAGATAGGACAGGTTTATACTCAGAGGAAAAGTATCCCACGAGGTTAAGTGCAGGAGTAGAGAGGACAGGTACTCTGAGAAGCTGGGGATAAGTAACTGTGAAGGTTTTGAGTAATTGAAAGGGAGAAGGGGGAGGTGGGTGGCATGGAATGAAGGCACAGACTTCCCCTACTTCACTTTACTCAGGGCCAACTCTGCCCTATAATTAAAATGAGGAGCAATGCAATACAATACAATGGAAAGCATACTGGATGTGAAATCAAAAGGTCTGGATTCAAATCCTGGCTCTGCCAACAATACACTTCTCAGCATCTCTGGACTTGTTGTCTCACCTGTACAATGAGGGGGTTAGACTCTGATCTTTGAGGACCCTTCCAACTTTAAATCAATGGCTCTGTCCCCTTAGCGTTCTATCATATTAGTTCAGAATAGCCAGTTCAGGAATTGGGAGAAGGAATGGATGGGCCAGGAGAAGGTCTGATATAACAGGAGTGGTGAGAGGACATAGTGGAAGAGGGTCTGTCAGCACAAAGAGCTGCCATCACCCACTCCCAAGTGGAGTAATAGGGACACGATTCTCTTCCCTAATGTTCAAAGGGCTTCTACATGAGCAGGGCTATGTGAGGAAAAGCAGGCATAGAAAAATGTTTATAGGGCCAGGAATAAGGAGCACAATTAAAAATTTAGATAAAATATTATCAAACTCTTTATTCCAGTGGGAATTTAGAAGAGAGGAAGCTGTGGGTGTAGAAAAGTAACTGTTTGGGAAGACTGGGGAAAAAAAGAGGAAAAAGAATGTATCAAGAGAGAATAACCAACTTCAAGGGACTTCTAGCCCTGTAGAAGTTACCTGCCGTGAAAACACACACACACACACACACACACACACACACATACAAACATACATTTCAGGTACTGAAGGAGAAGAAATTTGTTGTGAAATCTGCCTTGGATAAAGCACTGCCCCTCCTGTGAGCGTCTCTCTGCTGCCCAAAGTGAGTCACTGAGACCAGGTCAGATACTGAGTGAAAGGGAAAGATGGGTGAAGGTGAGGAGACATTGGGATACTGACCCACCTAGGGTGGGCAGCAGGAGCTGCCCTAGCATTTCTCATGGCCCATAAGGGGATATAAATATGTGACATAAATCTCTACTTAGGTACAACTTCTCTTCAGATTTCTCCTCTGAACCAGACAAGACCAATCAAGCAACACCCCCAGTGACAGAACTCCTAAGAGGTAAAGAGTCTTCTAGAAAGCACCAGGAAAGAACATTACAGAAAATAAGACCTCTGACTCAAGGAAACTTACAGTTTAACAAAGATGCCAGGCAAGTTGAGCCTGACTAGAATGTGTTACTTCTCCCTCTCAGGTACAGAATGAAGAGGGCCCCACAATTCGATTCCATTCAACATTTATTAACTCAACAATTCATTCATTAAACTCCACAAGCATTCATTAAACATTTCAGCGTCTCAGTCTCAGCTTTGGGGCATCTAGGTAAGTCTCTGAGTAAGTTGCTCAGCTGCTGTATGCCTCCTCTCCACAACTATCTCTATTCTTCATGCACACACACACAAACACACACACACACACACACACACAAACACACACACCATTACTCAAATTGTATTCTGTTGAATTTTTTTTTCATTTCAGTTGATTTGGTTCTGTGATTCTATAAATCAACTGTTTTGCCTTTTTTATTTTATGTGGTTTCAAGATATATCAAAAATATCTCCAATTCAAACCTACAAAATCTTAAAAAAAAAAAAAAGGAAAGGCAAAATGTGAATACCTCAGAGCCACTCTCATTCACTATATCAGACCAGACAAGATCACTGAAAGCACAAGTCATTGTTCTAGGAATGGCTCTCACACTGAAAGTCTAGAAAGACTGGTCTATTATAACTCCTAAAAGCTTAGACTTTTTCACATCACTGACTTCATCAGTGAATAAATATTATCCTACCACTTTCTACCACATATTTTTGTGAGCAAGCATTTACTCTTTATTCTTGTTACAATTCAAAAGAAATATTATCCATGCAGAAGCAGACTTAAAATTGTGTTTGTTTGGTATTGAGCAAAATATTTCAAACCTTTCTTCTAATAAAGAGAATTCAAAATCCAAATCAATTCTATATATGATTGTTACATTATGCTAAACATCTTCCAAGTTGTCACTTATTTCATTTAAAATGTTATTTTATTCGACAAAAAAAATAAAGAAATTTAATCTGATGTCTTGGGGATCATATGTAAGCATATAAAGTCTTACTGAATTACTTCTTTCAATTCTTAGAGAATAACCAACACAAAAATTTTTAATTGCTTCATAATCACAGTTATTTAATTTTATATTTAGTGTTCACTTGTATGTTTTTAAATTACATAAATTATTTTTAATTTTGAGCTTTTGAGGGCAAAAGTTATCATTT
>NW_020954096.1:0-3804 GCF_900497805.2 Vombatus ursinus
GCTGGCAAGACAGTAAAAGGTGGGTGGAGAGAGCCAAAGCCAGAGGGACCAGAGCGCTACTGGCGGGACAAGGACGCATGGGACAGTTGTAGAAAACATTCCACATTAGGAAGGACAACAAGCTACTGCTGAGACCTTGGATCAGGCAAACTCACTGATGAGCACAAGAGCTGGTGGCAGAATTATCTGCAGAGGCAAAACCTGCCTTCTGACTTGGGAGAATGGCAGACCACATTTGGACATGCAAACACCAAATATGATGAAGTCAGACAAATGCAAAAGGACCGGCAGAAACAACAGAGAAAGGTGGGCTTAGGTGACTGTGCCAGGAAGGAGACCAACACCTCAGGGGAAAGGAAACCCTGAAAAATGAATGTCCGTCCATCCCTCCGTCTGTCTGTCACAATTCCTCCAGCAGAGAATGCTGCTTCTTGGGTTTCCTGAAATGAAAATAGGGTTCTCTGGGAGGAGACTGTTGACTGGACTTCAAAACAAAATGTCAACCAAAAATATGTAAAGAAATTCTTTCGGAAACACCTTTTCTTGGGGTTTTTAAGAGTTTTTTAAAAAGAAAAAGGTAACTCCCATAATTCTAAGAAAACACACAGAGAAGAGAGATAAAGAAGAGAGGTAGGCTGAGGATGTGCTATCACAGAAAGGAGGGACAGAAATATGATTCTGAGCAAGAAGCATGGGGTCTGGGGTCAACAGCCTCGCCCGAGGGTTAAATGCGGACTTTGCCTCTTGCTGCCTGGGTGACCTTGGCCAAGTCACCACACTCTGTGTCAGGGCCCTGCCAGCTCTCCACCAAGGGTCTTAAGAACCACACTGACTTCTGAATGGGCCTCCATTCAGACAACCTGGGCTTTTTCCCACAGGTGTGGGTCGCATGACTGACTGGCACAGACACAAGGACTCCCCTGCCTGGGGGTCAGTCACTCACTCACCTGGACAGCTGCGTGCTGGGACTCTCCCCTCTGGCCTCCAAGGTGCCTCCCCGCGCTCCAGCTCTCAGATCACCTCCGGCTTGGACACGGCCAGTCCTATTCAAAGGGAATGGAAATCTTAGGATAAAGAGGGAGACGTGGAAGGTTCCAACCAGGCTCAGGTCCCCGAGAATCACCCCAGAAAGGATAAAAAAGAGCCAAGGACAAAACAGATTCAAGGAGCACCAAGAGAAAGCCCAGAAGTCCCTGCACTTGGCCCAGGACTGCACAAACAGATGGCTCCAAGACTCAGGTAGGAGTTCGAGGGCCAGGACCTCAAGTCTCGTCCCTTCCAGACCTTCTCCTCCTCTGAGGTACGGGCTGCCCAAATCCATCTCCCAATCTGAACCCCCGTGGTCCTCTTCTCCTGAGCCCCAAGTCTGAGCTCCACCTCCACATCTGCCTTCCCACTTCATTTGGAGGTTCCCTCCAGGGTCCAAACTTGGCAGCTCCATGCCCTTGACGTTATTCTCCCTCATAAATGCTCCCCTCCATGGCCATGAACTCTGAAATTCCCCTTTTAGCATCCCATCTCTCCCTTTCCCTTCTGCCCCTTATCCCCCATTCACTCCACCCCTCAGCTCTTTCCCAGGCCATTCCTTCGGTCCCTTGGTCCCTGATCTGGGAAACTCTCACCCCCTTATCTTATCATCCATCACACCTTGCCAGACCCCAGCCTTGGAGTGGGTGGACAGTATGACTGTTCTGACCAACTGACCATCTGCCTCCTATTCTTGGGCTGGGGAACAAAGCTGAAGAAAGTCACCCAGCTTGGCTTCTGTCTAGTACAAATTCATGTTAAGTAATCTCACCTGGGTCCCCCCAGCACACTCCCATAATGGCTGCCCCCCTTCTCTCCTCAAGCCTCTCACAACGCTCCCTTCCCCCACCCCATCACCTCGATAGCCTCCTGGCCAATCCATCCTCCACCAAGCCATTTCCCTAAGGCCCAGGTCTGAGCACATACCCTCCTTTGGCAGTGGCAGCTCTTCTTGGCCTGGCCTCTCGCTTCTGCCCTCCTTCCTCTTCCTGCACCATGCTCCTGTCTACATCCTCCATGGCCTCATCAGCCTGGCTTCCTTGCCTTAACTCTCTCACTAAGCACAATTCAGACTTTCTGCCTACTCTGCACGGACCCTTCATCTTGCACACTTCTACTGATTTACAAGTTGTCTGACCCACTGTCAGGGGCTCTCTTTCTCCCATGCACACAGTAGGACTTTCATCAAGACTTGCTGAATCGTTCCCTGGGAAGAGGAAGCCCAAGTGTACCCCATTCATGCCCAGGTGTCCCTCCAATTGACCCCCTACCACCTCCAAGTATCATCTGCTATCGACACGTGCTCCTTTTCAGTCAGCCCTTTGCAACTTGACCTGAGACTGAAGCCACTCTCTCCTGAACATGCTCAGATGGCCTTTCTCTGCCCTCATCCAACATGGACCCTAATTCCCCCTGAATCCCCTCTCTTTCTGGGCGTGTCCATGACCCTGCTCCTTCCATGACAGACGCTTTTCCTCTTGACTGATCTCTTCCCCTATACCACCACGCTACGCCTACCTATTCCCCGGCGGATGTCCTGTTGGCCTGAATGGAACACACTATCTTTCCCCCGAAACCCTCCCCTCTCCTCAGACTCTCCTCCTCACAGGTGTCCTTCCCTCTCCTTCTCCGGCTGATTCTTGCCAAGCCTTTCTGATTCTACCTCATCTCCACTTGCCCTGTGGCTGCCACAGCTTCAGGCTGATCTCTCTCCCTCCACACAGCTCTCCAAGTGACATTCCTACTGCACTGCTCTGACCACTGCACTTCCCTGCTCAAGGAGATCTGGCAAGAAATACAAACCCCCTTCCTGGTCTGGCGCCAAGTGTCCCAAGTGGCAGGATCCTCAGCTCAATCCTCATCCTACGCAAGGGCCAACACGATCCCCTCAAAGGTGCTGGTGCCCTTACCCAGCCCCCCAGAAACTACTGGTGTTGACTTAACTGTGTTCATGTGTTTCCCTCCATCTTCCAACCCCAATAGGATATAAGCTCCCGTGGGGGGCAGGGCAGGGACTGTTGCTTTTGTCTCTGTGCCCAGCACAGGGCCTGGCACACATCCAAGAGGATGAGGACTCCCTGGTCTCTGAAGGCCAAACAGTCTCCTCTAAGCCTTTTCCCGAGGAAGGACTCAAAGAACCCTCTGGGGGCTGGGAGGGGGAGGCACAGCAGGTTCTGGTAGGTCTCCAGCATCACGTCTAGGTACAGCTCCTTCTGGGAAGGGTCCAGGTAAGCCCACTGCTCCCTTGTGAAGACCACCACCACATCTTGGAAGGTCACTGGCTCCTGAAACAACAAATGCCTTTGTGCTTGTCCAGGGACCAGCCCTCAAATGGACCTGGGAGTAAAGCGCCCAGAAGGTAGGGGAGAGGAGGTGTAGTTCTTGGGGTTCTGGCCTCACTGAGATCCATCCAAATATCTATCAATTCTTTGGTTGGTAAAAACTTCTGAATCATAGTTAAAGAATTATCCTTGTGAGGGAAGAAGCAGGCTGGATTGGAGGTCACAAGACCTGGGTTCAAATCTACTTATTTGAACAAATCTTGACCTTGGACAAACGGATGCTCCAGTTTCCTCATCTAAGAAACGAGGGGGATTGAGGGGATGCCCATCAACTGGGGAATGGCTGAACAGGTTGTGGTATATGATTGGGATGGAGTACTATTGCATTATAAGAAATGATGAGCAAGATGCTCTCAGAAAAACTGCGAAACCTTATATGAACTGATGCAAAGTGAAGTGAGCAGAACCAGAAGAACATTGTACACACTAACGGCAA
>NW_020954096.1:3814-11409 GCF_900497805.2 Vombatus ursinus
GTTAAACTAGACAATGCTTAAGGCCTTTTTTAATCCCTGGAGTCCTGTGATCCCCATATCACACATCACATTTTGCTAACCCTGACCTTGCCTTACAGGTATTTAATATCACCATTATACAGACAGGAAAACTGAGTTTAGGAAAGACTCACTGTCAAGCAAGTAGCACCTGAGCGAAGGCTTACATCCAGTTCTTTGCTCTTTCCACTGCTCCATTTTGCCTTTTGTGCCAAAGGTCAAGTTCTGCCCTTCATTCTGACACTCCCTATGCTGGCTTTCACCAAATCCCACCTCACAATGACGCACAACGTTACTCATTATCAGCTGTCACCCTCCTAGGAGGGATTCCCTGCAGGGCGAGGTCCCTGACACTGGTTTGCAGATGGCACTGAGGCTCAGGTCATGGAAAAGCCTCCCCGTCCACACAGGTCAAACAAGCCACAGGTCTGGCCCATCTACATCGCTGTCCTGCAGTCAGACCCAAGCTCTCAATTCAACACTGGCCCATCTTCTTAAATAGTGGTATTCTTGTGGTGGGGGGAGGGCCGAGTGACATCCAGGGCTGAAGGTGAGACGGAAGGGCATGGGATGGGCATAAACAGAGGTGGAGGGTGTCTTCAGACAAATGTGTGCTAGAAACTGACGGCTAGTCACATGGTGAGAGGGAAGAAGTTATGCCTATCTGGGCACACCCCTGACAGGCTCACGGAAGGCTTCCAGAACAAGGGGTGGACCTTGTGGGGAAAACTTATGGGAGAGGCGAGCAGGGATGGGCTGCAATCTATCAGTGAAGGGAATGCTCCTTTCTGCCCCCTCATATCAATGATAAATAGATCCACTGGGGTACTCAGTGTAGAAGCAATGTGGCAATGACTCTCCAGCTAATTCCAAATATTTCTACTAAGTAATCAAGGTGATGCCTTTCCATTCTTCTTAACTGAATAATTAGTGCAAACAGGCTCATTAAAATGGGTTTTCTGCAGCAACTCCCACAGGGCAAATCTCCTTTTACCCTAAAGTGGGAACTTCTAAACACAGTTTGGTCAGATGTTGGAAAAAGTCTCAGAAATTAAGCCATTGTTCCTAATCATGAGCCATATTAACATTCCTGTGATACCCAAAGCTCTTTCATACAATAATAACAACAACAGCTACCACTCATTTGCAAGCTTCAGGCTTTACCTATGGTGTCTAACTTGATCCTTACCACAACCCTGGAAGCTTGGTGCTATTATTTTTTTTTCATTTTCATTTTTTTTCGAGGCAATGGGGTGAAGCTTGTCCAGGGTCACACAGCTACTAAGTGTCAAGTGTTTGGGCCACATTAGAACTCAGGTCTTCCTGAATCCAGGGCCAGCGCTCTTCCACTGAAAACCACTCAGCTGTCTTTATCCTTTATTGTCTGCCTAACAACCAGGCAGGGCAGACACTGCTGGACTGAAGTAGGAGAAAGGCTCAGATGTGGTCGGCGACCACACAGCTAGTAGCTGCAAGAGCCAAGACAGAGCTGGACAGCTTGGCTGTCCCTAAGCCCTTTGAAGTCCTTCGAGGACCCCTGCTCTGTGGTCCGGGAATGTCACACTCACAGGCCCAGCCCCAGCACCCTAAAGGGGACACTTGTCTCCCTTTTCCGGAGGCTCCCCAGACCTCTCACCTACCCCAGCTGACACAACACAGGCAAACACAAGATACAAATATTCAGCCTTCATTTATTCTTGGTTTCCTCGTCTCTGCTTGGAATGGGAAGGACCTGGAGGCAGGAAGAAGCCCAGAGCTTGTTCTACCAAGAATCCAGAACCTCAGAGCTTGGAAGAAGGCACCAGAGACAATGGGAGGGAGCTCCGTGCAGTGGCAAGAGGGTTCAATCAAAGGAACAGGGCCCGAGTTCAAGTCTGGCATTTGATACTTCCAACTAGTGTGACCTTGAGTAACTCCTGACCTCTCTGGCCCCATTTCCTCACCTGTAAAATGAGGGAGATGGACTAGATGGCCTTGGAGGTCCCTTCCAGGGGGAGATCTAGGTCCTAGGGCTGCAAACTCTACAGCTTCTCTAACAAGGGGTCGGCTGGGCTCCAGGGGAAACCCACCAGGGCTGGGGAACTCACTACCTAATAGAGCCCGCAGCTCTTCTGGATGCTCCAATGCTGGGGAGCTGTTCCTGACACCAAGCCCACAGAGAATCCGTCAGACCCTACATATTAAGTTAATGTGGCCTCCCCAAGTCCGGCGTCTCCAGGAAAAGCACACTCCTTCAAAGCTCCCCCATGACATGAGCCCCAGGCCCTTTCCCTCCCTGGTCTCCACCACTGGACACCTGCCTGCTGCTCCGCCCTTTGCTGGGCCTGGGACCTCACTGGTTTGGGGACTGATCCCCTCCCTCAGCACCTTCCCCTGCCGGCCTTCTCCCGTCCACCCCCATCCAGAGCATCCAACCAAGGCATGGGAAGGAGGCTCCTCCAACTCTTCTTCCACGTCAGGCTCTCAGGCTGTCCATCCCCCATCCCTCATTCTGCCCACAATCTTTGGGGGTCCTACGGGTCTTTCCCGACACCCCTTAAGCTATGTGGGTCACCACTGAACTAGGAGTCTTTCTACTGCTGCCCTGGGTAACCCACAACTCAGAACAAGGTATGTGACCACATAGTTTGTGAAAAGATGTGTCTTTGAAAGCAAAAAGAAGTAAACCCGATACAGTGTGAAATTCAATACAAATTTCCCCCCAAAAATTCAGTTTCATGTAAATCCTTTTTCTGATTGTTCTTTGTATTTTGTTATGTTTGCATTTATCAATGACTAAGCTATAATAAGTAAATTTATCTTAAATAAAAAGATTAATTGTTTTTACATTAATTGGGAAAAAATAAATTATTTTAAAAAAGCATATAGAAGGGGGCAGCTAGGTGGCACAGTGGATAGAGCACCGGCCCTGAAGTCAGGAGGACCCGAGTTCAAATCTGGCCTCAGAACAAACACTTGACACTTACTAGCTGTGTGACCCTGGGCAAGTCACTTAACCCCAATTGCCTAAAAATGAAAAAACAACAACAACAACAACAACAACAAAGCATATAGAAATAGAGGGATCTTTGCTTAATCTCATGACAAACACGTATAACCTTCCAACTCCCCTCCAGCTCATTCCCTTCCCCTCAATTCTAGGACCGACAGTCAAGGCCAGTCTCTGAGAATCTTGCTGAGGGACTTGCTCAGGGGCTGTTCCCCAGCCCCACTTCCAAGACTCTACTGTCTTCTCCCCTCTAGCTATAGAGCCCATTTCTGGAGTCACCTGAGGCTCAGCACATCACCAGGGGCCACCAGGGGCCTCCGCAGGAGCCCACCAGCACCAGAAAATCCCTCATGCAGGAAATTCTCCTGAGTAGCCAAAACAGGTCCTTTCCTATGGCTCACCTGGCATTAACAGTCACAGAAGAACAGGATTTTCTTTGAGGCCAGACAGATCAAAGAATGTACATAGCCCAAGCATAGGCAGGAGGCCCTCCTTTTGGGAGGAGAGCACTTCACGCAGGGCTTAGCTCTATCAAGGCAATTATATCTTTTGGAACTGACAAACAACTACTTGTCAATATCCTTCTGAAAAGGGGGCTCCCTCAATCCAAATGTGATGGGAGCCCCAGGGACCATTCCTTCCCTGGTCCTGGGTATCTGAGCTGGACTGGTCAATCTGCGGGGTTGGGGCTCTGGCACTCCCAGATTGGACTTAGCCCAGTGGGTGCATAAGCAGGCTGACGTATCAATGTCCTGAGACTGGCAGAAATCTCTCCCAAGTTGTTCAGGCACCTCAGAGAACCAGATCCTCTCTGCTTTTCCTTTTGCTTCCAGGCAGACTTGAGTCTCCAAGCAACAGGACACACTCCACAGAGAGACTAAGCTCCTCTCCTTTTCTCTGGAGGTGCTCCCCTGCTTCCTGATTTAAGAACAGGACCTCAAAGCGAAAAACTTCCCTCTAACTTAGGGTAAGTAACTGAATCCTCAACTCCAACATTAAGCCCTAAACAGGTAATGCACATTGGCCCAAACATCATAAAACACTTCTCTGTTTCAGGGCTCCCCAATTAACTCCAAAGTTCTCCAATTCGACACATGCAAATGAGCACCTGGAACATAGAATTAGGAAGCCTAGTTTGCCCTGGATGAGTTATTCACTTCTACGGCTACCTTTATAAGTATTCTTTTTAAAAAAAAATTTATTTTGAGTTCCAAATTCTCTCCCTCCTCCACCCACGGAGAAGGTGAAAGAAATAATTCCTAATCAAGTTAATATTGATTATCCTGCTGATTTATTTTGGTTTGTAAGGTCTAATTCAGACAGTTTTTAGATGAAGAGATATGCAATCACAGTATTATTAAGCTAGTTATAAAGAGAGTTTCTGTCAGAAACTGCGTCCCTCTTTTTGTCAGCCAGGGTAAACTCCTGCTTTTGCAGAGCTGAGGTTGGCACAGACCCATCCTCACTTTCCCACACTCCAGACCACCCGTACCTCAGCCATAACTTTCCAGCTAGAGCAATCACCCCCGAGGAACAGGATGATGGATGGGAGACTCCTGCCCAATAGAATAATGAATCTAGAGAGTGTCCCGCCCCCTCCCACCCCGCCCAAGAAGCCCTGTTATGTCCATGCCCCAAATGTTGGCAATAAGAACAAGTTACACCCAGACTGCTCCTGGAAGTGCTCGGCCCAGTCACAGGTCAAGTGACTTACCTCGTCCAATTGAATTATGTTCAAAGCAAATTTCTCAAGACACCTGTAACTTGTGATTCTCTTTTTCTACTATAAAAATAAGCTCTGGACTTGTTGGCAACTTTTGCCTTGCAAATAAATAAGTCATTACACTCAGAATTTTGAGCCTCAAACTCTATTTCAGATAATAAAGAAAGGCAAGCAATAGGATACCCATCACACATGTGAAATCATGCAAAATGGATTTCTGTATTAGTTGTATCTCCAGAGAAAGAGCCTGCTTCCACCTGCCTTCAGATTCCATCACTTCTTTCTCTTCCTGGAGGCAGGGAGCATTTTCAAACTGACTCCTTGGAATCACTGGATCCCTCAGAAGAGTCAGGTCTTTCACAATTAATCATTGTTACAATGTTGCTGTTACTGTGTACTGCAGTACACTGCACTGGTTCTGCTCACTTCACTCTGCATCAGATTGTACAAGTCTTCCCAGGTTTTTCTGAAACCATCCTGCTTGTCATTTCTTATATAGCACAACAGTATGCCATCACAATCAAAAACTACAACTTATTCTGCCATGATCCAAATGATGGGCATCCCCTCAATTTCCAATTCTTTGCAACCACAAAAAGAGCTGTTACAAATATTTTTGTACAAGTAAGTTCTTTTCTCTCTCTTTTGATTTCTTTGGGACACAGACCTAGCAGTGAGGCATAGTTCCAAATTGTTTGCCAAATTGGTTGGACCAGTTCACAACTCCACCAACAGCTATCCCCCGCAGCATCTGTCATTTCTCAAAAGTGTGAGGTGATACTTCAGAGTTGTTGTTTTTTCCTAATCAATATCATTTAGAGCATTTTTTCATATAGCTATTGATAGCTGTGATCTCTTCTGAAAACTGCCTGTTTGTATCTTTTGATCATTTATCAACTGGGGAATGGCTCTTACTTTAACAAATTTGGCTTAGTTCCCTATATATTTGAGAAATCAGACCTTTATCGAAAAAATTTTCTGTAAAAAAAATTTCCCCCTCAGTTTCTTGTATTCATTCTAATTTTGGATGCATTGGCTTTGTTTGTGCACATAGTATTCTTCATAGGCCAATCTCAGGTTTGCTTTAATCCTTGCCCCTTTCAATCATGAAAGGCACCACAGTCTGAAAGGGGGCTGTCTTCCCTCACCATAAGAAACAGGAACCTCTCACTTACCTGTTGGACCCTTGCTGTCAGCACAGGGGCCATTTCCTCTTTTCCAAAGGCCATGCCTCTTGAAGAAGAACAGAGAACTGGAAGGAAGAAGAGGGAAGGAAAAGCAAACCATGAGAGGTGCTAATCTTACCTCGGATGCTGAAGATAACCCAAGGAGCCATTGAGAGTTTATTCTGTTAGCTAAACAGAAAACAGGTTGGACAGAGCAGAGCCAGAAGATTAATTAGGAGCCTACTCCAAGAGTGTAGGTGAGGCAGTTAGGACCTGAACTAGAGGGCTGACTCCCATGGGGATGGGAATAAGGAAACAAATGAGAGATGTTGGACCCCAAAAATGGGAAGGACTGGACAGCTGCACTGGAAAGACAAGGGGGCAACTTCTCTGCAGTCACTCAACTGTGTGGGGAGGGGAGGGAAGAGATGGAGAGGGCTTCTGGGCAAGAAGGGTACCTGAACAAAGGCAGATGACCCCACTTCCTTACACCTTCTCTGGCCCAACTTTCAAACTCAGACCAAACTGAAGAGGACTCAGGAAATCCAATGAGAAACAACAGCAAGTGACTTCTTCCACCTGAGAACTGCCCATGAGGTCAGCCATAAGCTCAAGAGGAATGAGAAAGGGGGACAGCAGCAAGCTAGTGACATGCAGGAGAAGAAGCCTGTAGTCTCCCAGTGGGACCAGAAGAAGGCCGGAGACACGCGTCACCTGGAAGGCTCTGGTTCCGGAGGCAGGAAGAGCAGAGCGTAGCCCCAAGGAAAGCCCACAGTGGTTATAAACATGGGGTGGGTGGGAAGCCTTAGACTGGGACACCCTGGGTCTCGGAGGTTCCTCAGACGTCATAGGAGGCCCTGAAAATCCAATAATGTGAATTTTAAAGATCCAGAAGGGTCTGATCCTGCCAGGAGGCAAATGCAGGAAGGCAGGTGACCCAGTGTGAGACCAGGGAGAGCTGAAAGCTCATCCGAAGGCAAGGCAAGTGGTGGAGCCCGGCCCGGAACAAAGTCGCAATTCAGCAACGAAAGATGGAAAGAGGAGTGAACCAAAGAGGACAGCAGCCCGGCTCCAAAATCACTGCCCATCTAGAGATTCCCCACAAAGAAGGGGAGAGTTAATGTTACACGGACAGCAAGCATCAAGGACAGGCCTACGTGAACACCTGGAAGAAATGAGATTTAAGAAATGACAGAATGCAAACCTCAGAAGAGAAGGTGGTGACCCTAACCCAAGCAAGATAGGGCAGACCAAAGAGAAATCGATGACTCTGTGATACAGCAAGACATTAAAACAATATGCCAAGACAAAAATGAGAGCCTGGACCCTACATGTCAAAAAAGAAATAAAAATGGCCAAGCCACTACAACCAGAGAGTGAACGAAGCACGACGAAGCCAGCCGTCACCTCCTGAAGGGTCTCAGCCCCCCAAAAGCGATTCCTGCACCGAAGGACAACAGGCCCGGAACAGCCACGGCTTGCACGCTGGAGACCTCCCTCTGAGAAGCTGAACACGGGCCTCGCGATCTCCGAGGAGCCCGCGTGCTGGTGGGGGAAGGGCATCAGACTTCAAAGGGGGGTGGGGGAGGATTCCCAGTCCTTTGGGGGAGGGGGGCGTCCCCCGGTGGGAAGGGGGCTGTCCGAACATCCGGGGCCCGCCCAACCTTGGAGAGCAGGAGCGGGGGGGGGGGGGGGGGGG
>NW_020954096.1:11509-13146 GCF_900497805.2 Vombatus ursinus
GAGACAGAGACAGAGACAGAGACAGAGACAGAGACAGAGACTCACGTGGGCTCAGCTGATTGGCTACAAAGGTACTCAATGGGGGGGGCATCCCAAGCGGCCTCTCCGCCCCTCCCCGGAGCGTTCTAAGGACAGACCCTCCGCCGCTAATTGGCGGAGGGGGGGGGTGGAGGTAGGGGTGCAAAGGGCATTGGGCAGGGTTGCGGGGTCGGAAGCGACTCCTACCGGAAGCCGCTGGAGCCAGGCCCTCACAGAAGCGGAGGCTGGCGGAAAATTGCGAAGACGAAGCGGAAGTCACGTGAGAGCATCCGCGGCATCCGTCGCAGTTTCCATGGCAGCCCGGGGAGGGGCGGGTGTGACTGCTGTGTCCGCACTGCTTTCTGGGAAACGTAGTTTGTAGGTTTGGGTGGGATGTACGCGTGCGCCTGGTCTTAGCGCTTCCTCTTTTTGGTTCCTGATTCTCCCCCTGCCTCCTTTTTGGGGGGGCTCTTGGGAACCCTTTTCTTCTCGCTCTTCTTCCCTCAGCCATGCAGGCCTGGGAGGGAGGCTCTGTCAGGGAGTGGAGGCAGGGGATGGAGTGTCCCCATCAAAGAACGGACCCCCAGTGCGGGTCAGAGGCGGGGTGTGAAGGGCTTTGAACGCAGCCTTTAGGGTTAGGGTTATGTGATCTGGAGACCATAGGGAGGGACCCCCTGGAGCATCTCGGCGGCTGAATAGAGGGGAGAGGGGACCCATGTTGGACAGAGGGGCCTGTGGGGAGGGTCCGGGCGCCAGTGCTGCTCCCGGGGCGACAGGGTCAGGCAGCAAGCACGAGGGACCAGGGTTGCACGTGGGAGGGGAGGAGAGGCGAATGACCAATGTTTGGAGGCCTCCCTTGGGGAGGAGGGCACGGGTTAGCTGGGCTAGGCTTGGCCTAGCTCGGCACTGAAGGAGGGGTGGCTGGGACTGGTCCCCGTGGTCTAGGACACCGTGCATGCTGGGGTTGGGGGGTTGGGAAGGAAGAGCCCCCTGGGCCAGAGAGTGAGGCTAGTGGTAGTGTAGATACACGTCCCTGTGTGTGTGTGCTTATTTTGGGGAGTGCAGAGTTCCTAAGTGCAGAGAATAACACAATCGGTAGACAGCATTGTGGGGGTGGGGACAATGGGGCTAACACAGGGGTCCTAGTGACCACCCTCTCTGACAATTAAGGAACATTAGTAGTTTTGTGGGACCCAGCAGCATCTTGGGGGTCTTTTTGGTTTGTTTGTTTGTTTTTGCTTTGGTTGATAAGGCATTTATAAGCACACTTATACAAAAAGAACCCTGGACAATTTATTTTGTATGGCTGCAATTTCACTATTTTATTTTATTATTATTATTTTTTATTAAGAAGTATTTATTAACCCCTGGTACCTAGCGCCAGGTACTGTAATAGGCTCCAGAGATACAAAGACGGAAATAAAACAATCCCTTATCTATAGGAAGCTGACATTCTACTGGGGGGAGGAGGGGAGGGAAATACAATATATTCATATATAAGTAAACACAAATGATACAATTTCACTATTTTAAATTGAGGCATTTACACCAAGGGCATATACTTTTGTATGGGGAAAATGAATAACTAAATGTGATCCCCAAATTGTATATGAGTTGCA
>NW_020954097.1:0-2118 GCF_900497805.2 Vombatus ursinus
TGGTTTGCTATTTCCCTCCCCTGCTCATTTTACAAAAGGTAAGCAAAAGTCAACACCGGGATCCCCCAGGTGCCTTAGGAGAGCCAGGGGAAGTGGCAGATACCAGCTGAGAGAACCACCACATAGGCCAGCCCTGGTGAATTCACCACTAAGGGTGAATTCACCACTAATGAAGGGGAAATTAAAAGAATGATTTGGAGGTATTTTGGTCAATGGTATGCCAATAAGTCTGGCAATCTAAGTGAAATGGATGAATATTTACAAAAACATCAATTTCCTAAACAAGAGGAAATAAAATACCTAAATAACCCTTTTTCAGGAAAAGAAATTGAACAAGCCATCAATGAATTTCCTAGAAAATATCTCCTAGCCAAATGGATTTACAAGAGAATTCTACCAAATATTTAACAATTGATTCCAATACTATAGAAACTATTTGGAAAAATAGACAAAGAAAAAGTCTTGCCAAATTCTTTTTATGATACAAGTATACTGCTAATACCTAAACCAGGAAGAGCCAAAATAGAGAAAGAAAATTATAGACCAATTTCCCTAATGAATATAATGCAAAAATTTAAAATTAAATATTTGCCAAGAGATTAGACCACCTTATCACAAGGATAATACACTATGTCCAGGTGGGACTTATATCAGGAATACAGGGCTGCTTGAATATTAGGAAAACTATCAGCATCATTAACCATATCAGTAAGAAAATTACGAGAAATCATAGGATTACCTCAAGAGATGCAGAAAAAGATTTTGAAAAAGATTTTGAAAAAAATACAAAGAAGTCATTGTTTCACATTATAATTATCTGTTACAGCTCAATTTTGCATCTTGTTGGTTTTAAGCATTAGCTTTGTGGTGGAGGAAAGCAAAATCTCTCTTGTACTTGATAACTACTTCTCACATTGAGTACCTTTTTGAGATGGAACCCACCCACCCTCCCCCCTTTGGGGAAACCCCAGACATGAGCTATACCTAAGACTCAAGAGATTTTCCAGGTTGAGGGTATAATAAGCCACAGAGAATGAGGAAAAACACACTTATCTCTCTTGGACTCAGACCTCTCAAAAAACAGGACCAAAAAAGCAATTGCACACTGATACCTACTAAATAAGGAACATAACATCAAAGAGCTTCAAAGGTATTCAATGCAATGGTGAAGGTTGGTGCTTCCTTGTTAATTCATGTGCCCTTCATCTCTTCCGTCATGTGGAAAATAATGGAATGGTGAGTGTGTATGTACAACCATTTTCATGTTGTCTCATTGAGGGCTTAGGGTTTTTGGTTGATTATTTTGTTTTATTTCTTTTCTTTTTTCTAATGGAAGATAATTTTTTTAAAGATATAATGATCCAAAACCTAATTTTCATCTTTTCTTGTGTTTTGAATTTTAGTTGGTCATTTAAATGCTTTTTTTGAGAAACAATTTATTGAAACTACATAGGGTTTTAATTTCACCACATGAAAAGCCCTTACACCTGATTGATATTCTTCCTGTTTTTCAAAATTCAAGTTCTGCTTCCTCCATGAAGACTTCCTTGATCTTCCCAAGTTGATACAATCTCTCTTTATTCTGAAAAACTGTGGCACTTTGTTTTTAACTCTCTGACACGTTATACTCCATGTTATAGCCATTTTGTGTATTTATCTTATTCCCCCTAATTTGAATGCAACACTTTGAGGACAAGGATACTAAAGTAGAGAACCTGAAGCTAGAAGGGGTTTCACACCTATTCTACTTTGTATTCCTCATTTTACAGATGAAGAAACCTCAGATGAAACAGAGATGATATATTGTACTCATGTCCACACATGTAATAGTGAATCCTAATCTGAATCCAAATCCTTAGTGTTTGACTCAAATTGGTATCCCAACTACATATTAGGCAATTAATAAATATTTCTTGAGTTGAATTGAGTTGAAATCACAGTACATTTCCTGACCACTGACCCTGGTGTTCTTATCATTCAGCAACCATTTCTTTAAAATGTCTACATTCTTCTGGTTGTATGTTTTGAAATTCTTTGTCACCAAAGTAAGATAATATAGTCTGACTCTTTTTTGCACTGCTTACTCATGATCCCAGTCAATTATTTGAGTTTTAAACT